>NW_019170091.1:0-152840 GCF_001792695.1 Aspergillus bombycis
AAAAGAAAAAGTATGAGTTAAAGAGGAAAGTGTGTGTCAGGCCTCCGGTCCCGGAGTCTTCTTCCAATTTACATATGAAATACAAGGACTTCTCCCATTCCATATCCAATACTCTTAACTGCCCTTCCCCTCCTTCACCACCTGATACATACTGCCTCATTTATTTTAAGTCTCGACTATTTTGACACAATGTCAGCCATTCCCAAAGAAATCAACAGTCATCAAGCCTCAGGCCTTTCTCCAAACGCATCGTTCCAGTCCGCCTCATCCAGCCATGGAAACTCGGTTTTTACAAACCGCACGATCCCTCTGCCCAATGCCAAGCATTTGAAGCCATTTGCTACTGAGGATATCAAAGTTCTTCTTTTGGAGAATGTAAATCAAACGGGGCGAGATATTCTTACAAAGCAGGGCTATCAAGTAGAGTTTTTAAAGTCATCACTTCCTGAGGATCAGCTCATAGAAAAGATTCGGTGAGTCGAAGCCAGCATTGACATTCCATACTTTTGTATCGTGCACTAACTATTCTTTAAGAGATGTGCACGTCATCGGTATACGTTCGAAGACGAAGCTCTCAGCTCGTATTTTGAAAGAGGCTCGGAATCTTATAGTTGTCGGTTGTTTTTGTATTGGAACAAACCAAGTAGACCTCCAATATGCTGCAGAACACGGCATTGCTGTATTCAACTCTCCATTCAGCAACTCTCGAAGCGTTGCAGAGTTGGTTATTGCTGAGATTATTGCGTTAGCTCGGCAACTCGGTGACCGGTCTAATGAATTGCACAATGGCACTTGGAACAAAGTAAGCAACAAGTGCTGGGAGATACGTGGGAAGACATTGGGTATGTATTAAATTTCACCTCGGTAGGGGAACTCCACTAACTTTTGAGGATAGGTATAATAGGTTACGGCCATATTGGTTCCCAACTATCGGTTCTAGCAGAGGCCATGGGCATGTCTGTTCTTTACTATGATGTGGTGAATCTGATGGCATTGGGCACTGCTCGCCAGGTTCCCACTTTAGAGAGTCTACTTTCCCAGTCAGACTTCGTCACATGCCATGTGCCGGAACTTCCGGAAACAAAAAACATGATAGGACAACGCCAATTTGAACAAATGCGGGACGGCAGTTATTTGATTAATGCTAGTCGAGGAAGTGTCGTTGACATCCCGGCATTGATCCACGCGATGCGGTCCGGCAAGGTGGCTGGGGCCGCACTTGATGTTTACCCGAACGAGCCTGCTGGAAATGGTGACTATTTCAATAGCGACCTTAACAACTGGGCAGCGGATCTTCGCAGCCTTAAGAATGTGATTCTTACTCCTCACATTGGAGGTAGCACTGAAGAAGCACAGCGTGCAATTGGTGTTGAGGTGGGAGACGCTTTAGTGAGATATGTCAACGAAGGCACAACCTTAGGTGCCGTCAACCTTCCTGAAGTCGCCCTTCGTTCCTTGACTATGGATGAACCGGAACATGCTCGAGTATGTCAACTATCATTATATAGCAAGCCTCATGCAGTGGAAGTTATCGTTAATTCTTTGACTACAGGTGATTTACATCCATCAAAATATCCCTGGCGTCTTAAGGAAAGGTGTGTCTTACAAGTCCTGTACTTGTGTGTATATGGAACCCGGACTAATAATAATAGTGAATGAGATTCTCGGAGACCATAACGTTGACAAGCAAATGACCGATAGCAGAGGTGACGTGCGTTGTCAACTGCCTATACTCGGAGAATATCTCAACGTTAACTATGTATAGGTGGCCTACCTAATGGCTGATATCAGCGATGTTGATAACACTACTATCAAAGATCTATACGAGAGGCTTGAAAGCCTTTCATGTACGATTCCCTTATCCTCTAAATCAGCAATAATGCTAACTAGTTGCTTTAGCTCGGATCATGACACGTATATTATACTGAGGACATCTCGGCGTATGGAGGCCTCACACTATAATCAGTTATTAGTAGATTTTCGGTAGAACCGTCCCTCAACGGCCCAAGTCTACCATCTGCCAAACAAGAAAGTTATCGACTCCCATACTACCGCCGTGCTGGTTTGTGATTGAATGATTAAAACCTTGGTTATCGATATGTCAGGCGGTGTCCAGATAATAGAAACTCTAGGTATGCTGCTCACATTCGACTCATGATACTAATGCCTATGGAGAAATATTTGTTCAACACTTCGGCCTTATTGCGCCCTTTATCCTTTTAGTACCTTGAGCCTTGCCTTAAATTGAAATAGGCAAAATTGCCTTCAGACTTTCCATCCTCCAAATGCTAAATTCACAAAGTAGTAAAAGATCCCTAGAAGCTGCAATATGCCTAAGCAGCAATCGTATCAAATTCCCAGACACAACAGCGTTTGCAAGACCTGTCACTTTACAAGGGTTTGATAGGTGCGGCACATTGAAGCACAACCATATTGCATAAAGCCCTTTGTGCCTAATATAATACAATTGGCTATCAATCTACCTTCGATATAGATCCCTGTCTGCAGGCCGAGATCCCTCTCTAAAGCTTGGGCTTCGACTGCGCCTCGAAGGATTCTCCCTTGTATAATCTCGCCTATTGTTTAAATATGCATCTCGAGGCTGTTCCCCCACGCCATTATAAGTCGGAACATAAGAATCCACATTGCTGTCTGGCCGTCCAGCAAAACGACCTAAATGATTCCTGTCGCGCCCTACACGGCCGGCGTAGCTTGGTAGCCATCCCTGGTGAGAGGGCAGAGGAGGCTTTGGCGGCAGACCTCCTTCTTTGTGCCATGACGAAAGAGCCCGATGTGAATCATCCTGCTTTGCCCGACTCTGATATGGTTCATTGCCTCGATTATCAAAAGATCGTCGGGGGGCATTCCCTTGGTTGCCATGAGAGTTTGGCTTTCCAAAACGTGCAGCACCAGGTATGCGACTATTTCTGGAATCTGCCCCGGTCCGGGTTCCGGAATTGGAGCTCCAGCCGCCATTGGGGCCCATGCCCACGGAGCCTCCAGCAGGGGCTGGGGGCATAACTGCTCGCTGCCCTCGGAACCTTCTTCTATCAAATTCATGAGAGTCCTCGAAACGAGGAAGCTCGCCGGGGTGTGCAGGTAGGGGCTGGTTGGAGAAATAAGGGTGTTTCAACGCGTCGATAGCATTAATTCTTTTTCGCCAATCGAGTTTCAAGAGCTCACCTAATAACGATACGGCGGCTGGATCTTGCCTATCAATATGTCAACCTCCTTTTCCACAGTATGGTATGAGACGCTGTTAAGCTTGATTCTGAGGATGATGGATGCCCGTACTCTTTGAAGACCTCAGATAGATTCCCTGGCTTGCTGCCAAAGCTTTTCACACCTTCACAGCCTGGGAGCGAGCCCCAGCCAGGCATGTTCTCTTCAGAAGGTGTGCCCACAAGATTAAATATAAGCTGGGCTTGGTTGAGATCACTAGTGCCGGCAAGGATTGCTTGCCCTTGAACATTTCGCCGAAGACGCACCTGTCACCATCAGAAAGCAAGCCACAAGTATCAAACTGAGAAAATTACCCGACACCCCACATATCAATCGCAGTTGTATAGCGTCGTAGTTGAAGAAGGAGTTCTGGAGGGCGGTACCATCGTGTCACAACCAAAGTGGTATAGTCTCTTTTAGCTTCCCCTCCACCTTTCCCAGGCTGAGGAGGAGATTCATCATACGGTCGAGCTAGCCCGAAATCGGCAATCTGAAGAATACCTTTGTTGCTGATAAGTAGGTTGGCAGCTGTGCAAGAGTAAGTTACAGGGCCCTTTATTGCGCTGTGTAGGAACTGACCTTTCATATCACGATGCAATATTCGATTCTGTGTCAAGTTAGAAACAAGTTTTAGTAAAGTTTTATGAAAACGGTATTACCCCATGCAGATACTTGAGTCCTTCGAGGAGCTGCAGCATGTAGCATTTAATCTGAGGCTCAGTAAATTGCACAGCTGGGTTCTCTAAGAGCCCCGACAGGTCGTGTTCCATATAGGGAGTAACCATGTACATGCTCGGTTTCTTTCGGCCTTCCCCTGACCCAGGGTCAGCTCCTTGGAAAAGGAGAACGTGCAATCCTTCCTACCTTTGCTTCGTTCCACAGCCATTTCTCTTAACTGGAGAATATTACTGTGGGATAACATTTTCAAGAGTTTGATTTCACGGAGAGCAGTAATAGGGAACTTTATCGAGATGTATTAGCCCACAGCCTTGTTGCCCAGCAGGTAACCATCTTACCCCATCCTTCTCATTATGCATGAGGATCTTCTTTAGAGCGACGGTTGAGCCATCTCTTTTTGATCGCGCTTTGTAGACTTCACTAGCCAGAAGATTTAATATATTGACTTGCCTATAGAACGCGGGCACCTACCCAAACGTGCCTTCACCAAGTTTACCAAGGAACTCATACTCACGGATGCTAGTACACCCGCGAAATCGAGAGCTTCCGTTGCTATTCCGTTCGAGAGAAGCTACCACCATTTTTCTTCTAAGAGCGACAAACAATACTTATTTGTAGTGTATGGTGAATGGCCCGCCCCAACGAATGGCGATTGTTCTGTACCAAGAGGCTTGCGCAAGTTCAATTGCTGATGGTAGAATTCAGTGAGCCGAAAGTAGACTCGCAGTAAGTATGGCTTACCAGAACTATCAGGGTGATGCGCGACGCACAGGGGGTTGGGGACTGCTAATCATTAGGTCGGGTACGGAATGTAGGGTAGACGGTCTGTAGAGCGAGGCAGAGGTATATCGTATATCGGCAAACCGCGCAGCGGAAGTAACTATAACTAGATAGCACTAATCATAATAGTCCTCACACTTTAGCATTTGACGGGTGATAAGAGCTTGCATCCAGTCATAGTTATTGTTGTATTCGTAGAGGCATGGTCGCTAGATACCTTCAATGTATGTCGATCCGACCGGGAAAGGCTCCGGGTTCACGTGACTATACATCCGCACTCGGTGCTAATGGATCTCGCTGCCATTGATGGATTTCGCTCTTGCTGCTCCAAACATATTCCCATCGTTCCAATTGAAATTAGATCGTTGAGAATAAAAGAAGATCACCAAAGGTATCTCTAGATGATTTTCTTTCGCCGATGAAACTTGAACTGACTATATTATGTACAGATATGGCTGCGAATCATCCCATTCATATTCACCCAGCACGTCCCCTTTATCGCTTTACTGCTACGGCTTTGGGCGCTAGCATGTGGTTTTTTGTACGGGCCTAATCATAGATTCTCTTTTAATGAATGAGACTAACTATAGTTGCTGACAACTAGCTAATGTACCGAGCCAAGAAGGATGGCCCTGCTTTATTGGGATGGAAGCATCCGTGGGAACACTAAGTACTATAAACCAAATTAATTACAGAACAAGCTCGCGGGATTTGCATTAGACATTGTGAATCAATTGGCCGCCCTCGTTTCGTGATATTCTCCAGTTAGACAGAAATAGCGCGTACAGACATTACACATCTATTGCCCCTTGTTCAGTGTTATATAATTCTCGAAGTGGCAGTAGCCTAATTACGGCAGAGTCATCGACTAAGGAAGGTGTTTGGATATGGGCCGTAATGGTCGTGGCGCATGCTTTCTAAAACTAAAATTCTGTCGCTCTACCAAAATGGCGATGGCTTGATTTTTTGGACCATTTACTCTTGCATTTCCTCCAGTATCACCTTGTATTGACGGCGCTTTTTGTGATGGCCTGGCCGTAAGAGTGCGTAGGCTCGCCCTAAGGCCCGAGCAAGACTGGGGAATAGAGCACGCTCCGCAATGCAAGAGAAAATGAAGCTGCTCACGGCAAGTGCAAGCAGCGAAATAGCGAAATTCCCTGATAGAAAAGTCAATTGCATAACTTGCGTCACCCACCTAGAGGGCCTGAAGAGCATATAACATGAGATGATCAAGTCTACCACAACCACAGATATGAAGGCTCCTGATAACTGTTAGCAACAGATTCAAGTAGTAACAACGGTTACTAACTATTTGATCCCATAGGCTTCCGGAATGGAGGCCCCACGCTGAGAACAACACTTGCTAGCGTGTACTGAAAGCATGAGACTAGGAACAGGGCGGTGTTCTCCGAGTTCTCAATATTACTATTATCCAAATCAACCTCTGGGGGTTTGAACCTGTAGTTAGGATTAGGATGTATTTCTCAACTTGTACCGTTCGAAGTTACCCCAAATATCAACATACCATGGCTGTGTCTGAATGGCTTTGTAGGCCACAAGCTGAACCAGTATACAAATTAACATTTGGCCGAGTAATGGCGTCAGCACCTTTCGCGAGACAAGATCGGCAGTTGGGCGTTTTCGGGAGAGTACGGGATAGGGGCCGGTCCATCCCACTTTAAAAGATAGGTCAGCGCGAACAATATTGTAATCTCCTTTTATCGTTCTTGTGGTGTCCAAGTTAAGCAGTTTCACATACTAAAAATTGCGATTGGTAATATGAGCACCAGATCTATGAACAGAAACTAAAATAAGTCAGTAATTATCATACACAAGACCCATTCCTTTGATACGTACTTGAAAATCACCCAAGTTTGATGCTGACGTGTACAGGAAACTGACAGTGGAAAATTGAATAGCAGAGTAGAGACTCATATATTTGAAGCAGCAAAAGCTTGTAACTAGGGCGGCTCTCCCTTCTCTGTGATCTAGTTAACAGAAACGGCTATTTCACTCGAGAGGTTGGAATATACCTAATCAATGTTGGCACGCAGGATACATCAAATTGGCGACTTGTGAATGGAGCAGCCACAGATGCCTCAGCATCAGAAAGCGATATCCCAACATCTGCAGCTTTCAACGCGCCACAGTCATTAGCACCATCACCACAAAACCCACAGCAATAATCAAGTGACTGAAGTTTCTCCACAAGTTCGTGTTTTTCGTCAGGTGACATTCTAGCGAACACTTTCGTACGCACAAGCATCTGGATTCAAGTGAGCTGATGTCTATATAAGGAACCCAACTGAGAGTGTCATGCTTGGCAAACGAAAGATGTGCATACTCGCTGAAGTATAGTCTCATCGCCGAAGTCCAAGACCCATCTAAATACTTCTCCGCTGACCGCAAGCGAGAAATTGCGTATATTGAAGACGTTGACAGGTATAGACAAGTCCAAATCCGTTGAAGTCCCAGAAGGCTATCACTTGTCAGTTCCATTTTGTATAGAATAGAGGGAATGTCACACCATCAGTGTGTTTGGATCAAGCTTCAATGCTGGATTATCTACATTCTCCCAGCAAAGTGAAGATGTCAGATCATGGGGACGACCTGCGTGGAATTAGCCTAGATGGGCAGAGCAAGCAGTATAACTAACCTTCTACAATGTGCGGTATAAAGCATTGCTCGCTTTTCCTGACCATTCCACACTCACGAGCGACACTAACTGCAGTAAGTATATTATCTCCAGTGCACATGACATTCCGTATTCCTGCTTGGTTCAGTTCAGCAATAGTCTCAGTAGTTGTTGGTTTCAGCTTGTTTTCAAATATAATGAAGCCAATGAATTCCAGATCACTTTCTGCATCTCCACGAGTCATTTTTTGCACTTTCATCCAACTCAACTTTTGTTCGTATCTGGCGGCGCAGGCAATAACCCGATAGCCTTTGTGGGTGTACTGGCTCAGTATATCTTCAAAGTCTTGAGGCACTATTATAGTTGCGCTGAATGTTAGCGTCATGCCTTGTGTTCGTGTCCCATTGGAAGTACTGACGACTGTCGGGAAGGCATATGGCTCTGACGCTTTCTGGTGCACCCTTGACGAAGACGCTAGCACCATTGTCACCAAATTGCCTTACAATAACGCTCGCGCGTCGAAGTTCAGAGACAAATTCAAAATTCCGTAAAATACCAAGTTCAAGTGGTGCCTTTATCATTCTGATATCAGTATTCGCAATAATATGCATTTCAAAGCGAAGAGGACGATCTAGTACAGGAAAGGCATACTTACAGTGAAATTGCTCTGACGAAGATTCTCTGAAAGGGCAGGTGGCTTTGCAATGGACGGCATTATTGTTTCAAATTTGGAATCTGGCTGTTCAGGACCATGGCTGCCGCCTTCCTGGTAAGACCAGCCAGTAAATTGAAACATTTTCACGTCGAGAGGGTCACCTAGAAGCTCGCCGTCCACAATTCTCAACGAGTGGCAGGTGGCCATGATGTAGGTTAAAACATCACGCTTCTTGTGGTCGTAAGAAGTATCAAATGCTGAAGCTGCGGGAGACCCTAGAGTCACGTCCGAGAGCAAGTCTGATAGCCTTATATTAGTTAGCTATAGCCGAAATATGAGTGGCTGAGTATGACAAACCTCATTTCTCGATTTACAGTCCGCACCCCAAGAACATCCAATCCATCTTCCGTTAAGGTTCCTGTTTTGTCAAAACAAATCACGTCTAATTTACCGCCCACATTTACCCTAGAGACCAGCTTAGCGCAGCTAGGGGGGGCACTCAGAAACATAATACTCACTTCTGTGGACTAATGCAAAAAATGTTTTGATTTTTCAACCGTGAAAGTGCAAAGTTCGTACCAATTGTCAGCGTAGCAGGCAAAGCAGGTGGAACAATGATTGTTATCAGATCGAGTGCTCTGACAATGATCAAATGCCAGGAGAGCTAGGTAAAGTTAGCTTGTTCCGGAATGGTCTCTGGATACTTACACCTAGTCGGATAAAGTTGAAAAAGGAGGCTACAAATCCTAGAATAGCGACCATTGCCATAACAGATATGTAACGGAATGAATCTCGATAGAATTTGAAGCCAGAGGGCTTTGGGAAAAGCATGGAGCGAACTAACGCGCCTTTGGTTGTCAAAAACCCCGTTCGGACAACAATTGCTAGAGCAATGGCATCGTCGTCATCAACATTATGAGGGCGCCGTGCTCGAATGACCTTGGTTCCACCGAAAAGAAAATGTTTTGCTATGTTTGGATGGACAGAGGGGGCGTTGAGATTAAGATACTTAAGTGCATCGTCCGTTAATGGGGTTTTGGACACAGGAACAGATTCACCTGGTCCTGTCAGCGCCTCCTATCAAAACGTGAACATAATATATGGGCAGACCTGTGAGCATGCTCTCATTTACGATGCAGTCACCTGACAGTAAGATACAGTCGCATGGGACTTGGCTAAGCGATGGGTCGGAGAATTCGAATACATCACCCGGAACAAGTTCTCGAGAGGGAACAGACCTCCCTGTCGCGTAAGTCAGCAACTGACCAACAAGGTGTCATAAAAGACTAATTGTGAAGACACAAACTCACAAAAACCATTCCTAAGCACACGGATATCACACTCGAACAAAGAAATCTCCCTCAGCCGACTCATAGTCTGAATGGTGTTAAGGAATTACACGTGTTGTCAAGACAGAGGCAGTGACTCACAGACTTGGTCTCAATTACTGTTGCACCAATGCTGAAGACAGAGATAAAGAATATACAAACAGCATAATAGTAATATTCATCCAAAGACCAAAGAACGAGGCTTGCAAGTTGGAAGATATAAAATGGGTGGAAGGCCTTTATTGGTAAGAATTTCCCTTCGAGATAATGCGATCGGGGCCTCATTACTTACTTCATCCATGAGAAGCTGAAACAATGGTTTCTGCTGAATGTCAACAAGATTCTTGCCGAAGATTTGCTCTCGACTATCACGATCATCGGCATCTAGTCCGCTTCGCATCACTTTCGCATTTGTCCACAAAGGGTCTTTCCAACCGCTTATGAGACAGAACTTGTCTTCCAAAGGATGGTAAAAGAACCGAAGGTACCTAAAGTCAATGTAACATAAGAACGAGATGGTGGGGTCATTTTCTTCATCATAGGAATGGCTGTCTGGGTCTGCAAATACGCTGGAAAGTGGACGCCCATAAGCTTGACTGCGAACCTGGCATACGCTGAATTGATTCCATTGGTCCTGTAAAGTGTTAGGTAGAGCGAGAACCATCTAGAATAATAGTTACTCACCTCAATGGCAACCCATTGACAAATGCGAAGTGGCGTGGGTTTCCCTGTCAATCGCACACGCCATCTTGGAAACCATCGAAAAACGAGATAAGCGAAGCCAAGGGACAGGACACATGACAGAGAGTATAGAACTAAGCCAGAGAATCTGTTTGAAAACCCGGCGATCACAAACGTTAAATCCTCTGATTCAATATATATTTTCTGGTTGAGCCTGCTATCAAATCGTCGGTCCTGCGTATACGAACTAGCAGAAAGACGCCGGCCGGGGAGGAGGGGGTCTTCAGCGGAACCTCTAGAATATGACGGTCGCTTTGACCTGAATGACGATCTAACAGATCTATTTGGCGGACTAACATCACCTACGACCAAATTATCGGCTTCGCTCTCAGCGTCCACAGCATCTTCATCTGGCCACTCGACAAAGTCCTCTTCATCACGAAAGTACGTAAAACTGACCACCGAGTCCTTCCGGTTGCGACGATGGGAGAAAGAAACGACACTTGATGGAATGCTTTCTGAGATGGGCCCATCAAAAACCTACTCAATATTGGTTATGCCTGACATATAAGTAGATATATATTTTCTGGGAAACAAACGCACCTCGTGGCGGGCCATCTCTACATCAGAGACAACGCTATAACTATGAACGTATCAGCAATGCCCACAACACCGTTCTTCAGCTTGGTTTTTGAGACCTGCTTCGCATGGAGTCACGTCGGTGGCTAATCATAGACTGCGAGAGCTCAGGCACCTGAGGCTCCGTTGGCGACAGCGTCGACTCATTCACTGTCTCATACATCTTCACGATCGGCTCCAGAAGCTCTCTGGACGTCCCTCGAAGTAACGGGGAAAGGAAGGAGAGAGAAAGGAAATAAAAGCAGGACTTATGATAGCATCAGTGGACGACAGGTACAATTGTAGCTAATGTGTTTCGGGTTCTAGTTTCATGAACTGTGTGGAACCCGTCAATAGAAGGTATGACTACCCCCAAGCCAAGAGTGATCTATGGCGTTGCATTTCTATCAGCACGTGACTGGATATATAGTACTAACTCCGATTATGGTTTTCCTTATCAGTCCCGATTTGATGACACAGGATTAACGATTGATCTTCATGAAATCAAGGTACTCTGGATACTCAGAAAGACATGATGAAAATTTGAACCACATTAATCGTTTTCATCAGAGCGATCCTATACTAGCATGCTGATATGACTGAAACTGGGGGCAATGACCTCCGGAGGTATTATGCGGAGCGACGATGGTATCGATGGTGGTTTCTGTACGTAATACTCAGTATCAATCTAGACCAGGGATACTAAAGTAAACCCAGTCAGCCTGCTTACTACAGAGTACTTTTTACAAGATGTTGCACCACAAAATACTGTATCTAGCTACCTGTCTAATTCTATAAAGAAATATATCATCTCACTTAATGCAATTTCATGATGAGTCAAGGCTTATGACCGTGTTAATCAATGGAGATTTAAATAGCAAGCCTGAAGGTAAAAAATATGTTGATAGTGAATCTATCTGGGTACGTTAGATACAATAATACATTCATATTGTATGTATGGAGTAGTCTACCGGTATCTGCGGGGACTTCTACCTGGTATTAGTAGTACACATTCCGAGCTATCCAACTGTTTACAGTTGTTGTTACAGTAAGGTATTGTTGGGAGGGTTCCAAAGGTTCTCAACCAGCAGAGGTCTCAGTCCCGCCAAGCCCCTCGGCCCAAGGGCGCTAAAGATCCCACCAAGCCAGTATTCCAGACTCCCAAAACTTAGGCGTATCAAATTCTTCCTCATCTCCTTCATCAGCGACAACCCCTCAGCCAACCTCCCTTATCTTTCTCGACCCATCTATAAGCCTGCTGAAAACATCCTCACAATGTCTGAGCCTATTAGAAATAAGAAAGCGGATTTTCCGGTCGCCCCGTAAGTCTCTTTTGCGTTGATTAACCCCATATTCTCTGCAGAGATACATCTACCCAGTTGGACACGTCTTGCCTTCTAACGATATTTCGAGAATAGGACGCCTCAAAACACCCCAGCTAATAATGCCCCTATTTCCTCCCATGCCCAGCAGCCCGGAGTCTCCAGCATTAAAGAAGGTATTCACTCGACCATTCTCCTTGCTAGCCAACTGTCCCTAACATCATCACCCTAGAATCCCTTGATCATGCCACAGCTGCTTCTTTATTCGCGAGGAACCCTGGGCTTGTCTCCATGATTCAAGGAAAACTGGGATCACTTGTCGGCCGCTCTTCCGGATATATTGAGTCTCTGCCCGCACCTGTCCGTCGACGTGTCGCTGGTCTGAAAGGTATCCAGAAGGAACACGCTAAGCTGGAAGCCCAATTCCAAGAAGAGGTGTTGGAGCTCGAAAAAAAGTACTTTGCAAAATTTACTCCTCTGTATCAAAGGCGTGCCACAATTGTCAATGGGGCTGCAGAACCGACCGATGGTGAAGTTGACGCGGGCAAGGGCGAGGAAGAAGATGTAGAAGTTAAGAACGAAGATGAGTCTAAGAAGTCCGAGGACAAGGTGTCATCAACAGCCGGAATACCAGAGTTCTGGCTTTCTGCTATGAAAAATCAAATTTCCCTGGCAGAGATGGTGACTGAACGAGACGAAGAGGCTCTCAGGCACCTCACCGATATCCGAATGGAATATCTTGATCGCCCAGGATTTCGCCTGATTTTCGAATTCTCCGAGAATTCGTTCTTCACAAACAAGACTATCTCAAAAACGTACTATTACAAGGAAGAGAACGGGTACGGTGGTGATTTCATCTATGATCATGCTGAGGGCACCAAGATCGATTGGAAAGATGACAAGGACCTTACTGTCCGTATCGAAAGTAAAAAGCAGAGAAACAAGAGTGAGTTCGATCTCGTGCAAAGAGAAAGTCATGAAGCTAATGTCTTGATTTTCCAGACACAAAACAAACTCGCGTTGTCAAGATAACCGTGCCCACGGAGTCTTTCTTTAATTTCTTTTCTCCCCCACAACCCCCAACGGACGACGATGATACTGTCGCTACCGACATTGAAGAGCGGCTTGAGCTTGACTACCAGCTTGGAGAGGATATCAAGGAAAAGCTCATTCCTCGCGCAATCGATTGGTTTACTGGGGAAGCCCTTCAGTTCGAAGATTGGGTGATGATATGGACCCAGATGATTTTGACGACGACGACGAGGATGAGGACGAGGATGAAGATGACGACGACGAGGACGACGACAGGAGGTCTGATGGGGATGTTGATGACGATTCTGATGAAGAGGTACCCCCCCCCCCCCCCCGCCCCAAACATCTACGTGTGATGTATGAATGCTGACTTGAAACAGGATGGTACTTCGAAGCCCAAGAAGGAGGCCGCAGAATGCAAACAAAGCTAAACAGTCAGCTAATTGTTGAAAGCGCAAACTCGAATAGTGCTATAATCATTTCCACTTGACTTCTGGTGCCTGATTTTCTTCTTTTGTTTCCCTCAGATTGTTTCTTCTAATCATGCGTGGCTCCTGATCCATTCAATAGCGGTCCACTGTATGTATGGTCAAATTTTTATGTGTAACCCATGCATACTTCACCATTAGATTGGTGGACATGTAGTGGATGGTAAAGCTCGTTGGATGGAACCATCAAGGCAGTCTCGGTCCTTAATCATTCTTCTTTCTCATCGCCCTCCAAGCTCCTCTTTCAATCACTTCCTTTCCTCTTCCCCTTTTCCTCCTTTTTTCTTTAATACTGTTTTTCCGTCTTACCATATAAAATGCTGGCGGCGCGAGGAGTACTCTTCCGTTCAATAATCTACACTTGTTTCAAAACCATCTGCCTATGCTTTGAAGATGTGTATTATGGCAGCACATGGTAAAAGAGAATATTAATCATATGCGTTTGTCGTAGGATTATCTAGTAGTCGATTTCTATAACATGTCGAAGCTTTTGCTATAAACTGATGAATCTGATCTCACCGCTTATTCAGAATTGGCTGGTTTTTCCCACGTAGCCAAACTCCACTCATGGGGCCCTAGGTCAGCTAGCACCTCAATAGGCAGTCGACCTTCACATCACGAGGCTATGCTGTTATTGGGGCTTAAGCAAATTACGAGTAAAAGGGGAATCTAAAGTCGGTGGGGGCAGTGTGTCGTAAATTCTTTGTGTATATAGACCTCCAAACCTCTATGGATGTCTAGATGACCACAGAGCTACGGGCGTCATGATTAGTGATAAATGCTACTAGTACCTGTCCAGAATACCTCTCCGGCCATGCGTGATTCTTGGCGTTGACAAGTGTGGAGATTGTTTTCGACGAGTGGCGCGGTTCTCCAGCCTCAGGGGTCGCGGCTCGCTAACGGCCAGCTGTTAGCCAGTTCAATAACTCCCCTCCTCTCTAAAGCGTTAAAACTCCGTTCTTTTCCCATGTTTTGAAGTTCAGGCCTGTCGGTGGTGTCATAAGGCGAATATATTCCGCTTTTTCATTTTCCATAATCCTTTTCCACATCAAAATATTAATCGGGTATTCATTTAATGATTCGCTGCTAGATGCCTACAGCAGTGCTCGCTCGGTTTCAGATACATTCCACATAGGTTCTGCTTTGGTCTCATTTCAACTTAGGCTACAGATTTCCTGGCCAACGCAGTCTTGATGGCGCACAATTATGAGGTCGGAACGAGGGCCTGGCAGCCTGATCCGACTGAAGGATGGGTAGCATCCGAGGTCAAAGAGAAGTTTGTTGATGGTGACAAAGTGCAGCTTGTTTTTATACTGGAAAATGGGGAGGTTCGTCTCATCTCTGCCATACATTCCATCTCCATTGGGCCACTCGACTGACTGGGTTATATAATTAAAGACAAAATCTTTGGAGACCACGCAAGCAGAGTTACAGGTGGATAACAATCCTAAGCTACCTCCGTTAATGAACCCCGCCATGTTGGAGGCCAGCGAAGACCTGACGAATCTATCACATTTGAATGAGCCAGCTGGTTTGTTTCATACTCCCAATATTCCCACGGGGGTGAGGGGCTAATTACCCTGAAGTCTTGCAGGCCATCAAACTACGGTATGCGCAAAAGGAAATATATACTTATAGTGGCATTGTTTTGATCGCCACTAATCCTTTTGCTCGAGTGGATTCACTATATGTTCCTCAAATGGTGCAAGTTTATGCCGGCAAACACCGTGCATCACAGGCGCCTCATCTATTCGCCATCGCTGAAGAGGCATTTGCGTAAGATACGACCCACCCCTCTTGATATATCCTGTTACTCACAAGCACGCGATTCAGTGACATGTTGCGAGATGCTAAAAACCAGACAATTGTGGTTTCCGGAGAGTCTGGTGCTGGAAAGACGGTTAGCGCCAAGTACATTATGCGATATTTCGCAACTCGCGAATCCTCGGACCAACCCGGGAAATACACCACGAGTAGGGCAGATGCTATTAGCGAGACTGAGGAGCAGATCCTGGCTACAAATCCTGTTATGGAAGCCTTCGGAAATGCCAAGACAACGCGCAACGATAACTCTTCACGATTCGGGAAGTACATTGAGATAATGTTCGATGATAGGACCAATATCATCGGTGCTAAGATCAGGACGTACCTTTTAGAGAGATCCCGTTTAGTATTTCAGCCTCTCAAAGAACGCAACTATCATATCTTTTATCAGCTTGTGGCTGGTGCAACAGACGCAGAAAAGCAAGAGCTTGGTCTTGCGTCGGTTGAGGACTTCGACTATCTCAACCAAGGCGGGACGCCCACTATTGATGGCGTGGATGACAAGGCGGAATTCAATGCGACAAGGAAATCCTTAAGTACTATCGGTGTGTCAGAAGATACGCAGGCCGAAATCTTTCGCATCCTTGCAGCTCTCCTGCACCTAGGTAATGTTAAAATTACCGCCACTCGAACCGATTCTTCCTTATCTCCCTCTGAGCCCTCCCTTGCCAGGGCCTGCAGCATGCTGGGCATTGACGTCAATGAGTTTGCGAAATGGATAGTCAAGAAGCAACTTATAACAAGAGGGGAGAAAATTACATCTAACTTGACACAACAACAGGCGACAGTTGTCCGTGATTCGGTGGCAAAATTTATATATTCAAGTCTCTTTGATTGGCTTGTCGACAAAATTAATCGCGGTCTAGCATCCGATGAAGTTCTGAACAAATTCAAATCTTTCATCGGTGTCCTGGATATATATGGGTTCGAGCACTTTGCCAAAAATTCGTTCGAGCAGTTTTGCATCAACTACGCCAATGAGAAGCTGCAGCAAGAGTTCAATCAGCACGTGTTCAAATTGGAACAAGAGGAATATGTTCGAGAGCAAATCGACTGGACCTTCATTGATTTTTCAGACAATCAACCATGCATTGATCTAATTGAGGCAAAACTGGGGATCTTATCCCTTTTGGATGAGGAGTCTCGGCTGCCGATGGGTTCTGATGAACAGTTTGTGACAAAATTGCATCATAATTTTGCAGCGGACAAGCAAAAGTTCTACAAAAAGCCACGGTTCGGGAAGTCGGCGTTCACCATATGTCACTATGCTGTGGATGTAACTTACGAATCAGATGGCTTTATAGAGAAGAATAGGGATACTGTCCCGGATGAACACATGGATGTTTTACGCAACTCCTCAAATCAATTCGTGAAAGATATATTAGATACCGCCGCCGCCGTCCGCGAAAAGGACTCTGCATCAATCTCATCTAAACCAGTCGCTGCGCCAGGCCGTAAAATTGGCGTTGCCGTCAACCGCAAACCTACACTTGGAGGGATCTTCAAATCATCGCTGATTGAGCTGATGAACACCATAAATTCCACGGATGTGCACTATATACGCTGTATCAAGCCTAACGAAGCGAAAGAAGCTTGGAAGTTTGAAGGTCCCATGGTCCTCAGTCAATTGAGAGCCTGTGGTGTGCTCGAAACAGTCCGTATCAGTACTGCTGGATATCCTACTCGCTGGACTTACGAAGAATTTGCGATACGCTACTATATGCTGTGTCATTCATCCCAGTGGACATCTGAAATCCGAGAAATGTGCCATGCAATCCTGCAAAAAGCCTTAGTAGATGGCAGCAGCCAAAAGCAAGATAAATACCAGCTAGGTTTGACGAAGATATTCTTCCGGGCAGGTATGCTCGCTTTCCTGGAAAATCTTCGTACGTCCAGATTGAATGAGTGTGCAATCATGATACAAAAGAATCTGCGGTGCAAGTACTATCGACGCCGTTATCTCGAGGCGCGCTCTTCTATTCTTACAACTCAAGCCTTGATCAGGGGGTTTTTAGCAAGGCAGCATGCGGCCGAGGTGCGCAAGGTCAAAGCTGCAACTTCTATTCAACGGGTGTGGCGGGGACACAGGGAAAGGAAAAAGTATAACATTATCCGTGCAAACTTCATATTGTTTCAATCGGTTGCGAAGGGCTTCCTCTGCCGGCAAAATATAATGGATACGATACATGGAAATGCTGCCAAAGTTATACAACGTGCTTTCCGCTCCTGGCGTCAATTACGAGCTTGGCGGCAGTATCGCCGAAAAGTAGTCACTGTGCAGAACCTTTGGAGAGGCAAGCAAGCGAGAAGACAATACAAAAAGCTCCGCGAGGATGCAAGGGACCTGAAGCAGATTTCTTACAAGCTGGAGAATAAGGTGGTAGAGTTAACTCAATACCTTGAGTCTCTTAAACGTGAGAATAAGTCATTGAATCTGCAGTTAGAAAACTATGAAACTCAGTTGAAGTCATGGAGGAGTCGTCACAATGCCCTGGAGAATCGCTCTAGGGAGCTTCAGGCTGAGGCAAATCAGGCAGGAATCAACGCTGCTCGGCTGTCTGCCATGGAAGAAGAAATGAGTCGGCTGCAGCAAAATCACAGCGAAGCACAAACGACAATCAAGCGGCTGCAGGAGGAAGAAAGAGCGTCACGGGAATCTATTCGTTCTGCAAATGAGGAGTTGCAGCGGCTTAAACAAATGAACACCGAGTCGGATGATGAGAAAGCTTCCCTCCGTCAACAGATCGCTGACCTTGAAGAGCAGCTAGAGCTTGCGAAGAGGACCTTACCTAGTGGTGGCTTGAACAGCGATCAACCAAACGGCAGCGCCATCCCACCACCTGCCAGTGGATTGATTAACCTAGTATCCTCAAAGAAGACAAAGCCAAAAAGACGCAGCGCCGGTGCGGAGAGGATAGACACAGATCGTTTTAGCGGTGCTTACAACCCACGCCCGGTCTCCATGGCTATTCCCAGCTCCTTAATGCGTCAGAACCTATCAGGGAGCACTTTCTCACCTGGACTGGACTCCGTCGAGGTGGAACTTGAAAACTTACTTTCTGAAGAGGATGAACTCAACGAGGAGGTTACTATGGGTTTAATACGCAATTTAAAGATTCCGCTCCCTAGTTCTACTCCACCACCAACCGAAAAAGAAGTTTTATTCCCTGCTTATTTGATAAACCTTGTCACTTCTGAAATGTGGAACAACGGCTTTGTGAAAGAATCCGAACGGTTTCTGGCGAATGTGATGCAGTCGATTCAACAAGAGGTCATGCAACATGATGGAGATGATGCTATAAACCCCGGAGCCTTTTGGCTATCTAATGTGCATGAAATGCTTTCTTTTGTGTTCCTGGCTGAGGATTGGTACGAAGCACAAAAAACTGACAATTACGAGTACGATCGGCTGCTAGAGATTGTAAAGCACGATTTGGAAAGCCTGGAGTTCAACATCTATCATACCTGGATGAAAGTGTTGAAAAAGAAGCTTTATAAAATGATCGTTCCTGCGATCATCGAGTCCCAATCACTTCCTGGCTTTGTCACAAGTGAAACCAATCGTTTTCTTGGGAAGCTTCTTCCTTCCAACAACAACCCAGCCTACAGTATGGACAATCTTCTTAGCCTTCTGAACAATGTCTACAAGGCAATGAAGGCTTTTTACCTCGAGGATTCGATCGTCACTCAGACTGTCACCGAACTCCTTCGTCTGGTTGGCGTCACCGCTTTCAATGACCTTCTCATGAGGAGGAATTTCTTGTCCTGGAAGCGTGGCCTCCAAATAAATTACAATATAACTCGTATTGAGGAATGGTGTAAAAGCCATGATATGCCGGAAGGGACATTGCAGCTTGAGCACTTGATGGTAAGATGATATTTCAAATATATAATTTGCTCCCTATATTAACTCCCTCTCAGCAAGCGACCAAACTTCTTCAGTTAAAAAAGGCCACGCTAAACGACATTGAGATTATCCAAGATATCTGTTGGATGTAAGGCCCCATGCCTGCTTTAGCCCCATTATCAAAGTCATATGGACGACTAATATATTCATATACAGGCTTTCCCCGAATCAGATTCAGAAGCTCCTGAATCAATACCTAGTGGCGGATTATGAGCAGCCGATTAATGGCGAAATCATGAAAGCTGTGGCCTCGCGTGTCACGGAGAAGAGCGATGTATTGCTTCTGACGCCTGTGGATATGGAGGATAGTGGTCCGTACGAGATTGCCGAACCTCGTGTTATCACAGCCCTAGAGACATACACACCGTCATGTAAGTTTCATATGTGACAACGCTGCCCGATATTCACTGACCTGTTTGAAGGGCTGCAAACACCGCGACTAAAACGTCTAGCTGAGATTGTCTCGGCTCAGGCGATGGCTCAGCAAGAGAGGCTTGAAATGGCGGAGATAGCATAATATCTTTCATACTTCACTGTAGTACGAAGGTAGGCCCACTGCCAATGCTGTCTTTTTGGTCAAGTAAGAACAAGACTCTACTGAGTATACCGCTTAGAAGGAGTCGTCTTGTCGTCATTTCCTAGAGTTACGGATCATGATGAGATTATGCATTTCTTTTCCCTTTAAACAGCGCTGATCTACAACTGGATACGAGAAGACACCTTCCCACCATTGTCCTTTTTCTGTTTTTGGGGGTATAGGACATAGGCCACACCTGTACCTTGTTTTGGATTCTCTATTTAGATTTTTCTTTCTATTTGAGTCTCACTTGTGAATACGAATCTGAGCATGAGGTCCATCTACCTCACGGAAGACATGCACACTCTCGATCCGTAGTAATCATGTGGCACCACGCTAGTGGGGTAGTGGGGAAGCAATTCTTGCCATATCAAACTTCTCTCTAACGTGAACCTCATCCTATTTGTAAATGTGTTGATTAACAAGGAGGGTATACTATTCTGTCTTAGCCTCCTTTCCTATATGTTTCCCTGAGCCCCTTAAACAGCAAATCAAACTTGGCGGCGCAGACACGATGACTATATTAAAGAAATTGAATTTCATCACTAGCAACAAGAACAAACTGGCCGAGGTTAGAGCGATTCTAGGCAATGCAATCGAGGTCGATAACCAGGGGCTTGACGTTCCAGAGATACAAGGTACTATTGAAGAAATTGCCAGAGAAAAGTGCAGGCGTGCAGCGGAAGTGGTAAACATGGTGATAATTTTTCCATCTCGCCTACGGTGCTAATATTGCCCGAATAGATCAAAGGCCCTGTTCTCACGGAGGACACGGCACTTGAGTTCCATGCCTTGAAAGGGCTCCCTGGCCCATACATGTAGGCCTTACTAGGGCAAAAAAAAATTGCTTTTTGTACTGACATCCCCTAAGCAAGTCATTCCTTGATGTTCTGGGCCACGAGGGGTTGAATAAAATGCTCGATTCGTTCGAGGATAAATCGGCAGATGCGATATGTACGTTCGCTTTCTGTCACGGCCCCGGATCAGAGCCAATTCTATTTCAGGGGAGAACAAAGGTAATTGATGATGATGCAAATTTTTAGGACTTTCGAAACCTAACCTCAACTTTTAGGGTATAATTGTCAGACCAAGAGGTCCATCAAACTTTGGTACGCAGAATATCTCCCTGCTACGTCCGGAATCTCCAGCTTATGTGGCTTCTTTAGGTTGGGATCCGATTTTCGAATATGAAGGGAAAACATATGCTGAAATGGACAAGGAGGAGAAGGTAATTCCCGAGTTTGCGTTCCAACCTCTATCTTTATTGCCTTTTCTCCCGATCCATGATCTTTCCCCCATGTGGCCCCTCCGTCCTTGACTTCCTCGCTAACCACAGCTAGAACCAAATATCCCACAGGTATAAAGCTTTGGAGAAACTACAGTGTTGGTTGGTCCAGGAAAATTCCTGATTTCTCGGTCCTGCGGCGGATGACGTTGATAGGCGGTGCATCTCTGGAATATTTCAATTCGTATTGAGGTTTTGGTTGATCCTCCACGAGGATACCCAATTTGAAATTCTTGCGCAGTTTTCCTCTACATCGTCGTCCTTTTCACTAGTTAGCTCGACCACAACTTCTTCGTCGAAGGCTTCACGGGCTTCTTCCGATAGGCACCGAAAATCTCCGCGTCTAAATTTTCTTGTAGCTTTGCTTGCTTATATCCCCTGTAACAGATGAAATCTTATTAGGCTTGCTGAAAAGAGAGGGAGGTTGGAGGGATTCGCCTATAAATACCTTGATGAAAGACGATCATATAGCAGAGATGTAGATGGGCATCGCAAAACCACAATGAGGTCAATCCAAGATTTAGGGAATAGGTCGCATGCATGCCAGTCAATCAAGAGCCCCCCTTGGAGCATTTCGTCTTCAACAGCATCCAGCAGCTATATTGACCAGACCAGGTAAGTAGAGGGAAAAATTAACTTTCAATCTGAGATAAATACTATTCGGTTGGAACTTCTAGGGAGAGAGCGTGTATACTCAGCGTACCTTATCCTCATCCACAATCCAGGTTTCTAACTCCTCGTCATAAGTCTCGAAGCAATCACGATCTTTTGCAACCTGATTGATTGACAGATGTCGCAGACCGGTATCTTGCGCTAGTTGTTCGCAGTGGACAGTTTTCCCAACACCGGGGGTTCCTGTGATGATCACATTCGGAGATGTTCGCATGATGACCCTAGGCAGACTTCTGGGTGACCGAAACTTCCAATTATCTTCCTGTGAAACGTGAGTATAGTCATGCAGAACATGATGGCAATGGATAAATTTTACGTGGGGTATATACACCAACACCTCAGGCACCTGTTTTCGGGCGGGAAAAGTGGGCCCGACCCGACGGGCACCATGCATTTATATACAGTACATATAATATCATCAGAGGCCGGTTAGCGCTATACCCAAACCATGTTTCTATCTAGCTTTGAATAAAACCATCCCATATTCCCCATCAAAGACTCAATCAATATCCAAGCCAAGGCGAGCACTTATTTTTTCTTTGGACCACCTTTCTTCTTACATTCAGCTTTGCCTCTATCTCTGCAGCCTGCTGCTTGGCTAGCTCTGCCTTTTCTTCTTTCTCAGCTCACAATCATGAGTCGCTTGGAGAATAGTCTTTTTTTGTGGGGTTTTCTTCTCTTCCTGACTCCTATTTTTGCATGAGTAAAAAGCCAGACCATCAACAAAGGCACAAGCAGACCCATGTCACCAGTAGGCCAGTTGCCCTAACCGCATAGGCGGCGTCGCAAGAGCTGCAAGTAGATGGCTAAACCATGTCAGAGTCAAAAGCAAATTTTGGTATCCAGATGACCAAATATCCTCTCCACAAGTAGAATTCGATAGAATGATGATGTTCACTTCTCCTGCTGCTGCTGCTGCTGCTACTACTTCTACTCCTCTACTGAATACTCGGAGGTCTGCAATTATACCTTGTGAGCTTCACTTTCATTACGTTATCTCTCTCTCTCTCGATGGACCATTCTCCCTGTAGGAGAAATTGATAGTCCCAGAAAAAAGCCTATAACTTTATAAAGATCTAGTCTTGGGAGGTAGACAGCCTGAAAGGGTCAGGCGATGTTTAGCAAAGGAAGCGGACTGTGACTTACTTGAGGACTTCAAAGATTTTATATTTCTGTAAATAATCTGTTCCTCGTCGGTAGCCCTTTAGGATCCGAGCGGGATCAGCAGATGCTGTGCGCATACCTCTGAGCCGCTTCACAGCAGACGATGGCTTGAACATTGGGTCCAAGACCAAGAGATTCGCACTGCCATTATCACGTATCTCGAATCCAATAATGGTCAATGAGTGCCCTGGTTGTGATGGCATAGCGGTAAGCTTCAGACACAAGGTCAACAAGTAGAGGTTAGTGACAGAGAGGAACGCTTCAGACCTTGATGTTGGAAGTAAATCGGTGGTAAGTTTGTCAAAAACACTTTGTCATTTGTATCCAAGCAGCACGTCTGTCGGAAGTAGTTCGCAATGCACATGAACAAAGCGTCATGAGCCTGCATATCCTTGGTTCCTCCGATACTACTGGCTTCGCATCTTATACAAATCAGTGTTATTCCCATTAGGTTCCTCGGTGTAGACTCACTGTATTCCTAGACTCAAAAATAGCGCCTGTGCCTAGAGAAACAACATTAGCAGAGAAAACACACTCAAGTATTCCTGCCTTACTTCGGGGGTGCCAATGTATTTCCTAGTACCGCGAATTCCGCCTGTCTCAATCCGTCCAATGCTGTTGAAACCCATATCCCAAGCATTCTCGATCATCTCCTGTATCTGCAGAATCGTTGGTAACGTCTCCGAGAAACATTCATGCCCCGGAACGCGGCATTCTTTGATGTAGGAAATTAGCATTTGAATATTTCTGTAGCCACAAAAACCCCCCTCTTTTGGCATCTTAGAGACTTGATGTACTTTAGGGCTACAGAAGAAAGCACGCTGTACTGATTTGTCCTGCTCACAAAGTCTAGCAAGCACTGGAACAACATCAGCCGTCTCGTTCTCCATTGAATGATGCTTCCGAAGCGTTCCATCTGGAGCAATTGTATTCGACTCCGTTATCTTGACGCCTTTTTCTAATAACTTTCGAAGCCACGAAGGCATCTGCTTCTCATGAGCATAGGGTCCTAATTCGGTGCGCTATTTCAATTGTTAGCAGGCCCACGATGTAGAAGCTGTGCAAAATACAGGGAATATAACGCAGAGAAGGGGCTGGATACTCCAAGCTTTTTCACAGTGAACGCTATATTTGAAGGACTACGAGGTCTTTTTTCTCTTAGTGCTTCCTGGGCAAGTTTCTTTTTGTTTAGTTGGCTCTTAACAAAGGGTTCATGGAAGTACTGGGTATTGTCCAGGTCCTCGTCATCGTCAGGTCTGCTTAGCTTTCGAGCAGTCAGCGAGCCGGAGAACTCTGGTTGAGAAGATGTTGTACTCTCATGGGCAGTTTCTTCTGCAAAATGTAGATCAATATGAGTGGGAAGCTCAGTGTCCATCACTATCTTCCCACAATCACGTGGGTAATGGGTGTCGTTCTCGTCGCTGGCAGATTGTTGCGTGTAGTCAGATGATGCCCTGTTCAAGTATATGGCATTTTTACCATTGTTGACACCAAACCTTCTCTCAATTTCAGGATGATATAGCTCAATATGTTCCATAATAGAATTGCTATCAGGCTCAGAAAATGTGCAGAACGGACATGTCGGGACTTCTGCTCTTGCAGGATCCATAGTAATCGATCTAAAGGCTTCCCTTATAGTTAGAGATCGTTGAGTTAGCAAATAGAAGTAGGAGCGGAGATAAGGACCTATGTAAGACCAGATATCATTATCTACCCGACTTCCGGAGACCCAAGGCGGATCGGTGCTGCATAGAAAGTGGAACGATATTCCATCTAGCTGAGGTTTCAATTGGTTGCTATCTGCGGAATACTCCGTAAGGAGTACTTCGCAGCTAATCGTGTTAGGTATTATTATTACATAGGTACCCAGTAGGTAGTATTGGCTATTATTCGTACCTAGTTTTCATACACCAGAAAGATGACTCACAGGCAGGGGTGTCCACTGTCAACACCCAAGTGCTACAACCGTAGGACAGCTATGTACTTAATTCCCATGAAAAAAAGATAATTTTTGTGCCCTTTATATGCCTATGTATGTGCTGTATTCACCTGTAGTGCCTAACTTCAAATTAGAATGGCCCCAGCTACTGTAGAGTTGTAAGTTATATACAAAGGGACTGAAGTACCTATAGTAATTAACTAAGTATCATAGATGTACGAAGTACTCTACAGTAGGTAAGTACCTAATTCAAGATTTAGAGCTCTGTGTACCAACAGTGGACGAGAGTAGTAAGAATTGACTCCGATATCGTATTCCACATGCGGAAGGCGGAGAAGGGGGAAAATTATGTGACACCCCGTATCATTAGAGGGGCTCCGCTTTCGCAACCCCGCCAGTGCACATAAAAAGGCTATCCCGCTACAGAAGCCAAGTAATGTGAGGATTACCATCGCCTTTTGAGAATAAGGTATAGGTTGACAGTTACTCTTCAGCATGGAACCTCGGCTGCCATCCAAATTGGAACCATTGTCGACAGCTAATAGCGACCTAGTAGTCTCTTCAAACAGCGACTGGGTTGTACAAAAGTTTGGAGGTACCAGCGTGGGCAAGTTCGCTCTTAATATCATTGATCAAGTTGTTCTGTAAGCAACAAGATAAGACATATAAATAGGTGCTACTGACATCCTTGAATCAAGACCAAGCCTTTTAAACCACAGTGTGGCAATAGTCTGCTCTGCAAGAAGTAGCTCTACCAAAGCTGAAGGGACTACCAATCGGTGAGTCACCTCTCAACTTCAGTTAGGCGTTGCCCTACCTCGCAGTTCTAAAAATTGACATTCCTCTGTTTTCATTTGAAATTAACACTGACGATGAAACAATTGATAGGCTATTACGCGCGGCGCGGGACGCAGAGAATGCTGAATCTAAAAACTACGTCTCCTTCGTTGAGGCGGTCCGATTGGAACATGTCGAAGTAGTCGAGAGTCAAATCAATTCCAAGAAACTAAAGCTTCAGTTGGTTTCCGATATTAACGATGAATGTGAAAAGGTTCTGAAGGTCTTGGAGGCTGCTCAGACGCTCGGAGAGATCAGTGCCCGCTGTGTGGATAAAGTTATGAGTACAGGAGAGAAGCTTAGTTGTCGACTTATGGCAGCTTTCCTCCAGGACCGGGGAGTAGATTCAGAATATGTGGATTTGGCTGAGATCGTCGACTTTACTATCTCAGGCCAGGGTCTCGACCAGGAATTCTACAACAACCTCGCCAGCACTCTCGGTAAAAAAATTCAAGCTTGTGAGGGCAGAGTTCCAGTTATAACTGGGTTCTTTGGGACTATACCAGGCGGTCTTCTTGATCAAATAGGACGGGGATATACAGATCTTTGTGCCGCTCTAGTCGCCGTTGGGATTTGTGCCAAAGAGCTACAGGTATGGAAGGAAGTCGACGGAATATTCACAGCAGATCCCCGGAAAGTGCCAACTGCGCGTATTCTTCCGGCGATTACACCTGCAGAGGCCTCTGAGCTGACATTTTATGGCTCAGAGGTCATTCATCCTTTCACCATGGAACAAGTCATCCGCGCGAAAATTCCCATTCGCATCAAGAATGTCATGAACCCGAAAGGCAATGGGACTATCATTTTCCCTGATTCTACTTATGAATTGGAGAAGATAGCCCCAGGACATGACCCTAGATTGTTCCGTACACGCAGTCCAAGCCTTGTGCAGACGCCGAAGCGTCCTACCGCTGTAACTATCAAGCACAAAATTCTCGTGATCAATGTCCACTCCAACAAACGCTCCCTGTCGCATGGGTTCTTTGCTGGCATCTTTTCTGTCCTTGACCGGTGGAGGCTGTCAATCGATCTGATATCCACCAGTGAAGTGCATGTGTCCATGGCTCTCCATTCTGAGTCGCCTCTTCTCAACGGGGTTGGCAGGGATGAATATCAAATCATTGACGAGGACTTGAAGGGTGCGTTACGCGACCTACAGAAATATGGGACGGTCGATATAATTCCAGAGATGGCCATTTTGAGCCTTGTTGGTAAACAAATGAAGAACATGATTGGCGTTGCTGGGCGGATGTTCACAACCCTTGGAGAGAATAATGTGAACATTGAAATGATCTCTCAAGGTAAGTGTGACGATGTCGACCTTGTACTGGATTTTATTGACCAAGAGCTAATTGCTCCTCTTCTTTTTAAGGTGCGAGCGAAATCAATATATCATGCGTCATTGAAGAGAGAGACGCAGACCGTGCCCTGAACATTATCCATACGAGCATGTTCACCTTTCTAGACTAAACGCCCTCCTTTCCCCCTTCGCCTCCTTTCCCTTGCTTTCCTCCCTTTTCTCTTCTTGTAGGGGTGTCTGCACAATACCAGCGAGGGTCTCTGGATACCCATGGCAAGTCTATTCAATATGACGAAAAGTTCCATGTCTTATGTGATTATGTAAAAGTTGTGACTCTGGAGTTGTCTGATTGAGTCTGGCTCGAGCCCATGTTCCTCTCTTTTTTCCCCGAACCCATGCGTGATGTGGACTTTCTGCCATGCGCCACACGTTGTTCCTCCGCACTGACATAATCATCTTTGTGTTTCCGGGATAGATCTCACTTATTTCTGTTCACTTTTTCAGGCGTTGATTGTCTTTTTTGTCTAGATTTAGATCAAACTCGTTGTCAGCCAGGGATATAGAGGGTTTTACACGGAGTTTTTGAAGCAATGACAAGCACTTCGTAAATAGGCGTTTCCAGTCAGTCTTGTTGTTACATTTATGTGACTTTTCTCCCATCAAAATTAGAAATGTCCTGGCACTGGAGTGGTAAATGTGAGGAGACCAGACGCTACTACAACCCGGACGGGGCGCGTCGTTTCGAATACTGTGTGGAGACTCGTAGGCAGGAGGGATGTACTGTACCATCAATTGGAGCTCATGTGAACAAAAATTTTCATTATTCACGGGTTTACTCCTATGCCAGGTGTCGTCAACTTTGATTTTAACTCAGACGACGCCTTACTAGCATCGTAGGTCATGTTTCCTGGCACTTTAATCTCCCCCTTTCATAGAGCTATAGTAGAGTTCTACAAGTATAGGTGCCTATCGGAGGTACTGCCTACCCACGATTATGATCAAAAGTCAACTAAAAGTAACTATTGGTAATTCAAATACTATCTATGCTAGGAGCATGAAATTATGCTGCTGTATGTAGATCCCACACAACTACTGCAGGCCAATACGGGTACCTGAGAATCTTCCATACCCTTGCCTAGGCCAATCTCATGTGTATATGTAGACAATTAACGCAGGTAATATTCACTTTGTTATGAATCATCCCAGTTAAAGGACTAAATTCATGGATAGTGGCGAGCAAGGGTCCTTTACTCATTTAAATTAGTACTCGCTCTCTGCACAACTGCTGGAGAAACAGGATGTATGGTCGATACTTTCATGGACATGTTAACTAGGAGTAATAGAAGTCAACGAGCCTTGAATATTTATAGTTCAAATCCAAGCACCTCAGGCTTGTGCAGCCTATCTTTGAATAGCCCCATCAATTGCTGGATGACGAATGGTGTCTCAGCCTTTACACCTTGTCGCTTGAGATGGCTGATCCTTATAAAATCTGGGTGGCGGTATGATCACAAAACTTTCCTTCCATCAAGAGGAAGCATGGGGTGGGAATCTAGACAATCCTTAGTACGAATCTAATAAAATCGGGCTTGGCTTAGAAAGCGCACACAACCTGGCATTAAGTCTGATGGCCGGGCCGCTGGGCATGCTTGCCTCGTCAACTGATGGGAGGGCCCCAATGATCGACCGTGATCGCCTGGTGATTGGACACGATAATCGTTCTGGGTGGCGGAACGGAGCAAGGAGGTCAGCCAATGGTGAAACAGGAGCTTCTGTATTGTCACCCATGACAATACTAGTACCGAAACCCCACCCCTCCTCCGATGTGATCGCCTACTCGACGCGTGACGCGAACGCGACCTAACCATACAATACATACTTACCTGCCAAACGACGTCGCGACAATCACCCAGCATCAAGTTCCTTTCTCTCCATTCCTCAGCCCAAGTAATCGTACATAACTTTGCTGTTATTAACGTATCTCGCGCACCCCGCCTTACCTCGAGGGAGAAACCTTACCAGGTGAAGTGACTCGATTATAGAGTGAGGCCATCTTCCCGCTTTATCTCTTCTCTGCCTCTCCTCTAAACATCCACTTCAACCCGTCCCCCATCATCGTTTCTAGATTTACTACTATTTCACGCGCCCGCGTGAACCCACCTCTCTACCCACCATCGTTGGGTGTAAAACAGTCCTGTGCCAGCCTTACACCCAGCCTATTCCAAGTAAAAGAAAGAAAGAAAGAAAGAAAGAAAGAAAGGGAGGGGGGGGAGTATAACATCAAGAACAGCTCACAATCAAGTTAAACCCGACAGCTATACCCGCTTTTTTCTTCACAGTTGGAGCCACGGCCTCGATGTGCCCTCCTTAGCGCCTTTGTGGCCCAAATACCCACTTCTTTGCGCTATAGCCTAAGACCCTTTTCATCATTCCATCTCGTTCTTTCAATACCACCAAGAATTGTCCTACATACTGCCCTCTCAGGTGACTACGATTCACTTGGCCATTGGGCGTTGCTGCCCCTGCCCCTCATCATCGGCCGACTTGACGCCGCGTTCACCTGGACGGTGCGTGCTACTATACTCCCGTGTCGAGGATTTCTCCGACGCGTCCAGCATTTTGGGCACCCGCTCAATTGGACGACATCATGAGCTCCACCCGTCATGCACCAACTGCGCCAGCAGTTGTCAAGTCATCTTCCCCTACTGAGCAAGGAATTGCCAAATCTCGTCCTCGACTGGAGCCATCACCATTACCCCTGCAGCCCGTCGAGCATGTCACAGACACGGGTTATATCTTGAGCCTGCCACCCGCTGTCACGCACAAACCATCGCCTACGAAGACACGTCGAGGGTCAGGTGTTTCTCTATCTGGAGGAGGAAAGCTGGGTTTTGTCTCCATAACGGCCCCTATCCCACCATCGTTCCCTACGGATTCTCCCACAAAGAAAACACCTTCTAATCCATACGCGTATCCCGTTACGTCTACAACGTCGATGCCGCAGTCGGCCTTGTTCACGACATTTCCCAGCATCAATCCCGACAGGCTCTCCTCAAAACAGAGTCAGCCTATAGATGAGCCACCCAGTGATAATTTCGCGGATTTTCCTGAACCATCATTCCACTCCAGGACTCAATTGAAAAAGACGCTCATGGACGCGGCTCCATTGAAAGAGCGGCCTGCGAAAAGGCCGAAACGCGAAGATACTAACTCTATGCGTTTGCCCGAGCCACATGAAATGCCCCCTATAGAAGACGACGGCACGAAACCACCGTATAGTTATGCAACACTGATAGGGATGTCTATTCTACGCGCATCAAATAGACGGCTGACCCTTGCACAGATTTACAGGTGGATTTCAGACACGTTTTCATATTACAAGAACAGTGATCCTGGCTGGCAGAATAGCATCCGGCACAATCTCAGTTTAAACAAGGCATTCATAAAGCAGGAACGGCCTAAGGATGACCCAGGGAAAGGCAACTACTGGGCCATTGAACCTGGGATGGAAGCACAATTCCTAAAAGACAAACCTTTACGCCGTGCTACGATGTCTAGTATCCCCCTTCCGGCTGCTCCCCAAAGGGAACTTGGGCATTCACAGAGCTCCGCCACGTCCACATGGACAGTTCCATCGTCTACCTATCCTCCTGTAGTACCGAAACATTTGAAGAATGTGGATTTGTCCTCCGACGCGACACTACCTGCTTCGGACCCCGCCCTCCAGGATGACACAGGTGATGAGGGAGTGAGCAGGCCTACTACACAGACCCTCCCGCCGCGGTCTTCTCCGCCGCAGACTATACACTCATCTCCTCCAATTGTGCCGCCTCGGTTTATCCGCCAGGGAACCCCGCCTACGCCATCTCAGGGTGTTACGTCAACAGGGGTCGTTTCTCGCTCTAAAAAACGGAAGTCAACTGGCATAAATGATAGCGGTTATTTTTCTTCTCTGGAGTCTTCGGCAATGCGACCAAACAAAGCTGGACACATACTCACATCAGACTTGGATATTGAACCCCCTCGTATCAAGCGTGGCCGGGCAGAGGAAGAGATCGCTCGGATTAGAAGTTCTTCTCATGATATCAGTCCGGGTCATTCTGGTACGCTGAAAGACGCTGGGCTTATTGTTGGCTCCTCGCCACTTCGCAGTGAATACGTTAGCATGCTACCACCTCCCCTTACCCCTGTCATAAAATTTAAGAAGCCCGCAAAACCCCCACCGTCGGTCTCCCCTAACACCAATCTTCGAAACCACCGCAAGAAAATCCAGCAGATGGTCAATTCTCCTATTAAACATCTAGGTCTCACAGACGAAGATCTGCCATGGAGCCCAGCCTTTAACATTCAGGATGAAACCTTTACGCCGAATGAAAGTCTCCACACTACTTTTGACGTATTTGCGGATACTGCCACGGATAACATTTCAACGCCAGCATATGGTTCACCAGGAAAGCGTTCTGTCAAACGTTCAAGGAGTGATGCGAGTGGCTCAAACGGCGGTGTGCTTGCGGATATCACGGCTATGAGTGTGAACAGCCGCATCGGCCTGCCTTCATTTTCATCTTCAAGCAAAACGAAAGGCCTTCTCTTCCCCGATTCACCATCGAAAGTCCCTGAGTCCGGGCGCTTTATAGATGCTACCCATGATGACTTTTTCTCATTCCACCTTTTTGATGAGAGCCCCGGAGAGGTAGATGGCGTTGACCTTTTGCAGGGGTTTCAAAAAATCGGGAGCGGAAGCAAAGAAGAACCATCAAAACCCAGACCGCAAGTGCCTAGGCCGCCCCTGAATCATCGGAGCAATATGTCGTTATTTTGAGTCTCAGAGAGGTTCTACTCTTGCGAGAATTTTTCGACATGATGGCACTCCAAGAACATGGTCTCATCTAATCTATGCCGTTGCTTAGCGCACACAGTAATACCGGTCTTAATTCTGGGATTTTTGGAGTTTGTATTCAACGGGATTTGCGCTTTGGGTTGTTGGAATTTTAGGCGGTTGATATTTTTGGAGTTCTGGGCTGGGGTGAGGTCTGGAATCGGTTTTGACTTCAATTGATGACCTTGTTATGACCTTGACGATATTTGCTAAGATGTACATGAAATGCCATGCTTTACGAGCCTGAATCTTGACCATGTCTACTCCCAGAAGGCCTTGATATGTGCTTGCTATTTCTTCCCCCTATTTATTTACTGTTGGTTGTAGCTATTTGTCAATGGGATTTCTGTCAATGCTAGTCGGTTAAGTACGTGTCCGTTTGACTAGATTCTTAAAGCACAATATGGTGCGCAGCTCTTTGTAGGGGTATCATTTTGCGATCGGGTGAAACAGTGATATGTGAAAGAACATTGAATAGAGAGCCGAAGGGAGAGATGTGGGCGCAGAGGGGAATATTCTAGATAAGCAGTAGAAAAACCAAATACAACCCGGACGCCTTTGTAAGAGCAAACCAACCATGAATCCCGATTTCAACCATGTACATAGAACCATTTCCGACTTTTGTTTTCTTTCCCCCTTCTTTATGCCCCAAGCTTGAACCTCCGGGGACAGTGTTGGCAGATCAATGCTAATCACTACTGGCACAACCTCGACATCCACAACTAACGCATTGCATCATCTGATCCTCTTTCAGTTGGGCCTTTGGAACGCGGCAAATACATGTTGCATTAAAATTCGTTTCCTTAGTTTGAATGCAACGGAGACAACAAAGCTATGATTCAGCACAACGTCAGTGAAATGCTAACTCTAAGGTATTGGAAGACATTCAGACGCAAACGCACCCTAGAAGATGAGAGAAACTGGGGGACAATACCTTTTCGTAACCTTGCTTCTTCCATTTAGCAATTAAGTTAGCATCCGCATAGTTGTTCTTAAGAAGCCAGTCATATAATTGCTTTGATATAGCTTCCTTTTCGTAATATAAATCGTAGATATATCTTGAGCCTGTAAAAGGATCTCACAAATTAACAACATTCGACAAAAATTGCAGGAGTAAGGGTATACTTACGTTGATGGGTTATTTGAAAAATTGGCCACAGCATCTCATGTTTTTTCTTGCCATCATGCGGCGCATTCTCTGCGTCTTTCATCTTGTTACTGAACTCAAGCAGTGTATCCTCGATGTCATCGAACCCCGCCGGAGGTGGTTTGCGGTTGCGGGAGGTTCGGATCGGAGGCATACTCAGCGTATCAATGATAACGATAGGATAAATCTAAAAGTAAAAGCTAGATGTTGTCCTTATAGACGTCTTTGAAGGTAGGGGGGGCCTTCTTCAGGCTAGCTTGGTTGGTTGAAAAGGCGGTTTGGGATCTGCATCCCTTTTCTGCCCCAGAGCACCGCCTTCTAATTATGCGGAAAGGAACTGTGTTAGGGTATCTCATCAGTTCAGCTTCATTAATTGAAACACCTCCAGTCTTATACTACCCCGTTACTCCACGTACACTCCATAAAGCATCAAGAATCACTTCTCTGAAATCAGGATGGATCAACAGCTCGATGTCTCCAAGCTCAGCGATGCCGACAAGAAAGAATTGAACCAGATTTTAACGAACGAGGCTCAGAAGTCAAACATCCAGCAAAGTAAGTAAATAATACATCTAAACTTAGAGTTTGTAGCATTTGACTCAATGTGCTGACGGACTATTCATAAGCCGTGCATCACCTCGCCGACGTTTGCTGGAAGAAATGTATCACTGGGAAGATTTCGTCCGGTCGCTTGGATCAATCTGAAGAGGCTTGTGCCCAAAACTGCGTGGAGCGTTGGATGGATACCAATCTTGCTGTTTTAAAACATTTGGAGGCTCTTCGCTCACAATAAGCAGGTTATGGTTCTGATAATGACAGACTTGGTACATAGGGTGCCTTGGAATTATCAATACTGTGGCGATGGGGTGTCAAAACTTTGAGATGGGAGCAACCTGTGTCTTTGCTAGCATGACAACTGATTGATTTTGTACTGTATAACTAGGAATGATCAATGCATTCGCTACATATGTATCATTTCGCGTTCCTTGACCGACGAGCCCAATGGCTATCCCATGCACCAGGCTCCAGAAGCCTGTCTGCCTCCAAGCGGTTGGGTAAAGGCTTTAGATAAGATTACAAAGAAAACTCCGAGTTCTACAGCACTACCCAGATCAATTCAGATTATGCATTCAAATGACACCTCTTTTATAACGATCATTCAGCCGTCGTTGCAGCACGGGTAGCTAACTGTATGACCAGGACTTATAAGCTACCGCGTTAAAAAAAAAAACAAGTTCACCAGACCCATAAAAGATTGAATCATCTAGACAATGGCAAGCTTGGTAGCCGCAATATCCAGAGCATCCACATCAGGGGTTAGCCGAGCGAAGGCTTTCTTGGATCCATCGGGCCTGTATCCTTGTTAGAAGCAAAATTCTCGATTGGAGAGTTGATCACTCCGCGCCAAGATGATCTTCATACCTGACAAGAGTATTGACCTTAACAGTGTCGACATCATAAAGTTTCTTAAGAGCCAGTTTAATCTGACGCTTGTTCGCCTTCACATCCACGATGAAAACCAGGGTGTTGTTCTCCTCAATCTTCTTCATCGCACTCTCGGTGTTAAGGGGGTAGAGAATGACCTTGTGAGAATCGAGACGAGGAGCATGAGGAATCGACTTGCGGGGGTACTTGGGCGACCGGGAGAGCTCAAGGGTCTTAGGGCGGTGGAAGGTGGTGGAAGTGCGGACCTTGCGAGCCTTGTGCGCCTGGTTGACGAAATATCTTAGCATGAAAAGGTACGTTGGATGCTCAACGATGGTAACGTACGCCTACACCCTTCAGGACTGCCTTGGCAGCAGCGCCAGCGCGGTCGCTGGGCTTCGTCTTGCCTATAGAAATAGCCAATCAGCAAAACTGCGAAAAGTGATCTAATGGTCTCTTCCAGGAAGCGTTCATTTGTGCTGGGGAGAACAGGAGATAAATCCACAACGCACTCCCTCTCTCGACTTCATTCCCCTCGTGGATTATGTGCGGAACGATCGCATATCAATGTCCGCTAGGAAAAGAAGCACAAGATGCTCTCTGAACCTTGCGGTTTCAAACTCGACAATCCTGCAAATTTGGGGGGAAACAGCAAATCGCTCGAAATCTACCCACCTTGCTTGTTATCCGCCTTAGGTGCCATGGCTGTCGTCCGGCGCTGTCGTGATGATTGTCGCGGTGTCGAATGTCGAAGTATTTCGAATGCACTCGCTTAGCGAAAACCCTACAGCTTTGCTCTGTGGGTCACCTGACCTGATTCTTAGTCCCGCTATTATATTCTGCGCCAAACCTAATATGGATATATTAACTCCACTTTTGAGACTTGCACAATACATCCTTGACCATTGAAAGGTAATACTTACTAGTTGTTGGGAAAGGCTGTTTTATGTCTGGACTCTGCATACTTCTTTTGTAGGTAGCTTGTATTGTACCTACTGCTCCTCTTTCACTTCCGTCCCGAAACCCTACTCGTTCACAAAGGCGGCTTTCAACCCTATCGCCTACTTAATGAAGAATCTTGAGAATCAGATCTGCATCTTCTCCGAAGTTCAGCTACAAGACTAACGTCGCACATTCTTTATATATACATAACTGTAAGCATGGCCTCAAGGAGATCTCGGACGAAAAGAACTACGCTCCTTTCACATACTCGACCGCCAACAGTCAGAGCCAAACATGCAGCCCTATCGTCTAAAGCCACACGCAATCTTATTCGCGGCCATCATCGACTTCTCAAAGACCGGGCACAGGCTCTAAAAGCCAACGATAATCTTCTAATTGAAAGGATCGATGCCCAAATTCGAGAGAATGGCGGCTTACAAGGCTATCAACTTGCTAGCAGACTCGGACAGTCGCTAGAACGCGGTGGAGACTCAAGTAAAGCTTTAGTCGACTGGCTAAGTCCACAATTATCGCGGTTACAAGATACGAAGTCTAAGCTTAGGGTGCTCGAAGTTGGTGCGCTCAGTACCAAAAACGCTTGCTCTATGAACCACTCCCTAGATGTCACCAGGATCGATTTGAATTCTCAGGAGCCCGGGATATTAAGACAGGATTTTATGGAAATGTCGCTCCCTCGTGACGCTGCCGATCAGTTTCACATTATTAGCCTATCTCTGGTTCTCAATTATGTCTCAGATGCCATTGGCAGGGGGGAAATGTTGAAGCGATGCGTTGCCTTCCTGAGAAAGTCCCCTCTGTCTGGGTCATCCTTCCACATCACACCTAAGTTGTTTCTAGTCTTACCTGTGGCCTGCGTCAAAAACTCGCGATACCTCACGGAGTGCAGACTGCAGGACATAATGTCTAGCATGGGGTTTGTTTTGGAAAAGAGCAAGGAGACTTCGAAGCTGATATTCCAGCTTTGGGAGCACAGCCATGACTTCCAACCCGTGTCGTTCAAGAAAGAGGTTTTGAGACCAGGCAAAATGAGAAACAATTTCGCCATTGTCGTCAAACGATGAAAGAGAGGTGCACAATGACCGCAAGGCTGGCTCAAAGGCTCTACTATACAGAAATCATATTTTCCGGCAAGAACGCCCACGTGGTTCCAACAATTGCCAATGCTGTTGATATGAGTAAAAGAAGCCAGTCCAGGATCCACTCTCGTCGACTGATTTCTTGTCCGAATATTTTCAGATAAAATGCAAGTGGCAGGACGATGCATATCGTAAAGCATAAGGCAGAGCCCATCAGCGCCATGATTCGGTCAAAGGATGGGCAGAGGATTGCCATTAGCACGATGACCGCAATCACAAGAAGCCGTATAATGGCTTGCAATGACTGTCGAATGGCTACCCGTATACTATTGGAATTCTCTGACACCAAGGCAACGTGTGGCCCAAGCCCACAAAGGACTTCAACTGTGGCCACCAGAGGTCGACAGCTGTATTCATCAGTGAATATGAGCTCGAAAAGGGTTTATAGAAAAGAGACTGAGCTTACTTCAGAGGCACTTTTGTAATTGGAATGATTGCGATAAAGATTATGATGCAAATAGATATTCCGCGGGGGTATTCATTCGTCAGCAGGATGTTGGCGGTGACTTCATCGCGTACTCCATCACCAAACATCACCCATCCCACAATAGCCATTGCGCAATCCAGGGAATACTGTTGTGTATGTGTTAGATATATACCGTTGCTTTATTTTTTTTCTATACCCCCGTACCGTAAAAAGATATGTAGCCCACAAGCTCTTTCCATACTTGCTCGGGTGCCTCATATCTCTATATATATTGGGGAACACGCCATGGCCGCCCCAAGGTGCTTTACGGATTTGATAGAGTCAACTTATCTCGATCCTTGACCACCACTTTCAAAGGACTTACACATGATCAATCCGAAGCTAAGAGGTACGGTCCGCCAATTGTTTGGGAATAAAGAAGTCCTGGCTGGTTCATGGAGGGAGCCCGGACCGTTCGGTTTGAGGAGCCCATCAAGGCATATTAACATGACAACTTCGGAGAGTTAGTTTGTGACGCAAAATGCTCGGGGGGAGACTGAGGCGTACTGGATGTGCAAGAGATGATACCTAAGATACTAGTCACACTGAGAAGTCGTAATGGCACAAAGTTCAAAGGAATAAGCATGAGACCACAGATAAGTTTCCACTGCAGACTAGTCAGTCCTGGGATGAGAGCCTGGAGGCTGTCAGCGAAAAGTACAACTAGGGCGACACAAGCCCCTATGAGTTCCAAACAGAATAGAAGACTTGTCGCTAAGCGTGCATGGTTCCCAAAGCTTATGTAGGCCAAATCTGCGTAGGTAACGAGGCTCCGATCAACATCTAAGCACCTAGCAAGGATCTTAGCTGTGTAAGAAGTTACCGCGGCAGCAAACGAAAGAAACGTTAGACCAAGCAGCCAGCCAGCCAGCTTCATTGCAAGCGGTAGGCTCAAGAGTCCAATGCCGATTAGAACATTCACGGAGTTGAAGATCGTTTGCGGTACAGTCGACTGGCCAACAACAATACTCTCGCGAGTACCATCTTCATAGTGTACTTGCTTAACGAGTAGAGATTCAGTATCCTCACTTGCAGGTGCATCAAGGCGGGCTTCTTGCTCCCTGTGGAGTTGTACAGCGTGTCGCCGCGTCGCTTCGCTAACATGGGAGGATATGGTACCGTACGATGTTCCGGCGCTTCTGTCCAACGATGATCCGAAAATGCTAGCGATTCCTTTTGGCGGATCTTGGTCATCGAGGCTATGACCGTCTTCCTCACCGTCGGCAGCAAGCAATGGCCGGGTAAGGTCAGTGTCTCGGCCGAATACTAGGCGGCCTTGAGACGTAGTAGTGTCATGCACGATCCATTCTTCGTCGGATTCAACTGTCACAAACGAGGGACGGCGAGGGATTATTTCTGGGAACCCTGCAGCTCGTTGCCATGACCTAGCAAAACTATCTATACTGTTGACCCCCCCTGCTTGTCTGAACCGCGCGGAAAATGATGCTGGCCTGAATGACATAAATATTTGCACCTAGAACAGCACAAAATTTGAAAGCTCACCTTGGTCTGTTGGCAGAATAAACATCGATTAGATGTCCTGTCGGCCCTGAGGAATTCCCACGTGAAAACACATCGAGTTCTGGTGGTAAATCTGGCGGATTCGAACTTGGTATCCTGATACCAAGTGTGCTACGCTCAAGCGTACTAGAGTCTCCTATATCTTCGTGCTCAATTGGCGTTATGGGGCTCGGCATCGTTATTATTTCTTAGCAGAGGAGGGAGAAATAAGTAGACGCGAGGGCGCTGGTGGTGTTGAGAAAGGAACTAAGAAACAAAAGTTAACAAGAATGCGAGGAACCAAATTTGGATGAAAGCATGATAGAAGAGCAACCACAAAAACCCCTGCTTTCTTTTCTGCCAAGACACCTCTACATAAGTGAAAAAAAAAAGTCGGTTATTTATGAACACAAGCTAATTAAGCAGAGAAAAACCAACTATAGGATGGATACCCTGTTCGTTACTAAGTGTCTTGAGATGTATTACAAAAAGGCGACGATGATAAGGGAAGCTGAAGGAGATAGAAAATCACGGATTAAGATAAGCGCCCCTAAGTCAGTACTCGAGACTTGATTGAAAAGTGATCTTAGTACTAGCTTGTATGTCTTATCTCATGGTTCATCTCATTATTTTATTAGCATCGGTTCAGTTACGACTAAACCTGTAGCAAACTTTCAGTATTCCGTATGACTATGCGTTACTCTGTATAGAGTACAGAGTACTAGTAGATTGTCGATGAGTACAGGTACTGTACGCATACTAGTGCTGCATACAATTAGTTACTGGGACAGAGTATACCTAGTATATGCTTCATATATACTTTGTATATATATTACATACATACATATTCAGTCATAGTACTATACATGTGTACATATGTACTTGTATATGTCTTTCAAACCAGTGGTGTCAAACATATAGTACATCCAAAAACTACTGGTAAATGTATGAAAGTACATGGGTGCCTGGAAGTGAGCATCAATGGAGGATTTTCTAGCACACCAGAGGGTTGACTAGAATATCAAAAGTAATAGTTACACATACACATAGCTCGCATTTAGCCTGTCCCTAGTAGTGAGTCCTTTGGAAGATTTTGTACATTACGAACATTTTGAAAAACAGTGGGTCCATGTAAAGTCGTATTGTTGTTTCAATAATATTTCCTACCGCTATGTCTTAGTGGCTTTGATTGGTTGACTTACGGAATAATGATTTTAAGACCAATAGAATGCTAGCAGTCAAAGCGGAAGGGAATCGCAGAACAAATGCATTAAATACAGACTGGTCGAGCTTTCAAAATACTATAGTTGTGGCCAGAGACAGTAGATATATTTATGTATGTACTACTCCGTACAGAGTATGTATGTACTATATGGTGTATCATATATGCGATACCCATGATAACAATAGTAGTACAATACAGACATACATCTATGATTATATCAGCAACTACTAGTAACTAACTAACTAGTATTCTTATGGTCACTGCCACCCCACGATGCCTGATGAAATTTGCTGAAAACACCCCCGCTGCTGGATTTGGACGGCACATTGAACTAGCCTGAAGGTATGCAAATTATCACCCTCAGTTCCTGGCTTTATTACTTGTTTCTTCTTCCTCACTGTCTTTCCATCTGCCACCCCTTACCCCAATACTCTTTTTATTCTTCCTTTATCTTTAACAGAGCTCACGAGTTGACACTTTCGGTCAAGGACACACGTTAGGCTTTCCACCCCCAGTCGTCCAACATCGTCGTGTCGCCCAACATGAGCGCGGCTCAGGCGAACGAAGCGGAGAAGAACATCGAAATATGGAAAGTTAAAAAACTAATCAAACGTCTGGAGGCCGCCAGAGGAAATGGCACCTCGATGATCTCTCTTATCATCCGTAGGTTCTTCCACGGCCTCATCATTGTAGATCGCAGCTAACACTACATATTTCAGCTCCTAAGGATCAGGTATCTAGGGCAGCAAAGATGCTGGCTGAAGAATTTGTAAGAGTTTTGGTTGATTTCATTTTTGGAAGAGAGAGACGCTAACCGAGATCTGTAGGGCACTGCTTCCAATATCAAATCCCGGGTCAATCGCCTTTCTGTCCTGTCCGCCATCACTTCCACTCAACAGCGTCTCAAGCTTTACAACAAGGTTCCCCCAAATGGTCTTGTCGTCTACTGCGGTGAGATTATCACCTCCGAGGGAAAGGAGCGTAAAATAAACATCGACTTCGAGCCATTCAAGCCCATCAATACGTCTCTTTACCTGTGTGACAACAAATTCCACACTGAGGCACTGAGCGAGCTTCTTGAATCGGATCAAAGGTTCGGTTTTATTGTTATGGATGGAAACGGTGCACTTTTCGGCACGCTTAGTGGAAACACCAGAGAGGTCCTTCAGAAGTTGAGCGTCGATTTGCCTAAGAAGCACGGCCGTGGTGGTCAGTCAGCACTGCGGTTTGCGCGTCTTCGTGAAGAGAAGCGCCATAACTACGTACGCAAAATTGCTGAGCTGGCCGTCCAAAATTACATAACCAACGACAAGATTAACGTCGCAGGTCTGATCTTAGCTGGTTCTGCCGACTTCAAGAACGACCTCAACCAGTCAGATATGTTTGATCAACGGTTGCAGTCCAAGGTGATCAAAGTCGTTGATGTATCGTACGGAGGAGAGAACGGCTTCAATCAGGCCATCGAACTTGCCTCGGAAACCTTGAGTAATGTGAAGTTTGTGCAGGAAAAGAAGCTCATTGGCAAGTATTTCGAGGAAATTAGCCAAGATACCGGGAAGGTCTGCTACGGTATTGATGATACTCTCAAGGCGTTGGAACTTGGCGCAGCGGAGACGCTTATTGTATACGAGAACCTGGATGTCACCCGATGGGTCTTGAAGGACTCGAGCGGTTCCGAAGTTGTCATTCACACAACCAAAGCTCAAGAGGAGAACAACCGGGAATTGTTCCTCGACAAGGAAACTAACACTGAAATGGAAGTTGTAGATCAGTCCTCGTTCCTCGAGTGGCTTGCAGAGAGCTATAAAGATTTCGGTGCGGCTTTAGAGTTCGTTTCTGACAAGTCTAGTGAGGGTAATCAGTTTGTTAAGGGCTTTGGTGGTATTGGAGCTATTCTCCGGTATAAGGTCAATTTCGAACAGCTTGCCGACTATGATGACGAGGACGAGTTTTATGACGGTATGCTTGTTATTGACGCTGGTTAGTTAGCATGCTGACGCTGAATTACTACAGATTGACGGTCCAGCGACCTCGCAGGGAGCGAGGATGAAAGGCCAGAAGTCCCCAAAGTGGGTCTTTTGACGGCTCGCCCTTTGTGGCATGAAGGCAGCTTTCATGGTAAAACCATCGCTTCATTGGTAGGGACCATACTGCCTGGACCGAGCTCTGTCCAGCTGCTCAAAGGTATGCGCGCGCACACCTGCCAGCAAGAATGTTTCTTCGGTAATTTCTAACAGCTATGCTACCTGACAGGGCCATCCAAGCTCCGTACTATTGAGTTTTATGTTACCTACACGGTCTAGGTTGACACAAGGTGTACTTGACACAGGAATGGTGGGTGTGATGCGATACAGCTACCCATAAGAAATTGTCAGCCCTGTGGCATTTGAGCTAGCGAGTTAGGATTGATTTATCCCAGAAAAATCTTTTGGTGTTACTGTCCAATTTTGTTCATTGATCATTGTTCCTATATGCACTCTTTATACATGACTGCCTAAAAAAAAGAAAAGAAAGAGAAAAAATGGCGGAAAGAGGGGGGGAAGGAGAAAGGGAAAAGAAACAGAGAGACAGGGAGAGCAAAGGGCGGGGACTCTCACCTGTCCTTTTAGATTACTTGCTGTATTTGCGTGTATATTCGACACTGTGCATTCACTTATATATATTTAGAAAGTTACCTTTCTCTGGCCTTTACCCACGATTACCCACGAGTTAACAAGTTTGCACTTGCAAATATCGACTAAACACATCGTTCATGATCACTCAGACCATGTTCCCAAATGTCTACAAGTCTCGGTAACACTGTGCAAATAGCTCAGAATCTCAATTCCCACGTCTTTTTCCTCTAGAGTATCGGCTGTCTGGCACTCAACCAGGAAGACATACTGCCAATTCTTCTTCTGACTTGGCCGGGAGTTGATGCTTGTAAGGTTCATGCCATGGGTCTTGAATATTAGCAGAGCCTCCGCCAGTGCCCCAGGGGCATATTGTCGAACCATGAATGATATCAAGGTCTTCCTTGCTGTTGGTGCAGATGCTTCTTGCGCGCGGCGGTTATTCAAGTCTCCGAAAGGGCGCGGGGCTGTACGGCCCGAGTTTTTGTTCTTCAGCACCAGGAAGCGTGTTGTATTATCGGTTCTGTCTTCGATATTCTCTTCTAAAATATCCAAGCCGTGGAACTCAGCAGCAAAGCGGCTAGCTATTGCAGCGCTCTGTTCTGTTTTTGCTTTTGAAACAATCTCCCCAGCCTTGGAAGTTGATGAGACATCCTGCCTTTCGATGCCTCTAAAGTATTTTCCAAGGAATCTTTCACATTGGCCCCAAGCTTGCGGGTGAGTGTAAAGCTTAGCTACGGAACCATAGTCCTGTTGACTAGAGAATACACCTCTTCGGGCTAAGAGGCAATGGTGCACTGTCAAATAATGCACGCCGCATACCGCGACATCCTCGTAAAGGCCATTGGGGTCTGCCAGGAGGTCAAGAGTCTGAACGACTGAGCCGTTAGTCGAATTTTCACAAGGAATGATAGCAAAATCTGCTTCGCCCTGTTGCACTGCGGTGAAAGCGTCCGTGAATGATACACAAGGTAACAATTCAGCAGACTTCCCAAAGACTTCAACAGCAGCCTAGAATTCCGATTAATGATATGGGAGTTTTTTGGGCTTAGTATCCTGACCTGGTGTGAAAAGGACGCAGCAGGGCCCAGGAATGTTACAGTGACATGCTCCATAGCTGTTGGAATTTATGGGACTAAAGAGAGAGAGACGATATTCCGCTGTACTTGCTTTACTGGAGCCGAGAGACATCTGCGAGTGCATGGTATATGTGGGGAACGTATTTGAAGCAAACAAGTCAAACAATATACGCAGTGTTGGTTATTGTTAGCGAGCAGCTTCAATCACATTGCAATGGTCCCATCCCCTTGCTGCTAAACCCCAGAAGATAGCCTTCTTATCATTACAAGACCGATTTTCTGAATGAAGAGGAACATCTTACTCCCACTAGGGGGAGGAAGATCGGCAATCGCTTTGCGAACATACTCGTCACTTTGCGATCGTTTGCATCGCGAATTAACATCACGGATACTGCCTTTGACCTTTGATTATCTACATACCCAACCTTCCCATCTCCTGAGTTTGACATTAGCTGACCTTCTTCCGGAAGCTCTCGTATCGTCGCGTATTCATACAGCCCTCCCCTCTATCACTCGTGCATCTCATATGCCGGCTGGCCATCACTTGGCTTATTTTCCTCCGCAGGTTACGCTATCACAGTTACTACCAGATGGTACTGATGTCTTACATAGTCCCGGTGAACCTTTTGGGAGGCGTCTATGGGCCGGTGGAAGCGTCAGGTTTCCCGTCACAAGAGGTCTGCTTCTTAACGGCGCTCGAGCTGTCTGTATCGAAACAATTCGTGACGTGATTGTCAAGGGACATGAAGGGGCGGAGAAAGTGATAGTTAAAATAGAGAGGCGAATGGGTGTGGTACAGGAGGGGGAGGGCGAGGGCAGTATCAGAGAGCGGATATGGAAGGAGACCGAAGACAAAACTGGGCATGCTTCGGTCATTGAAACTAGGAATCTGGCTTTTATGCGGAAGAAAACACAAGGTGAACTGAAATATGACAAGATGAATTTTGATAACTTTCAACGAGTTATAAAACGTGCGCAATTTCATCCAACACGCCTAGAAAGTATATGCTGACACCTATTTTCTTTTGTTTATTTCAAGCTCCTCATAGCCCCGAATATCGCCTTCAAATCAAGCCGACACGGCCATTACTGTTTCGCTTCTCTGCTCTCACGCTCAATGCTCATTCTATTCACCTGGATGAAGCTTATACTCAGAATATAGAAGGTTTCCGGAGCCTTCTAGTGCATGGACCGTTGACTTTGACATTGTTGCTCACTGTCCTTGAAGCACATCTCGCCAAATCAAACCAGATCATCAGGGAACTTGACTATCGAAATGTGGCTCCTCTTTATGTTGATGAGCCTCTCACCATTTGTGGCAAGCCAAAGTCTGGAAAGGACAATGCAGTATGGGATGTATGGATTGAAGGAAAGAACGGAGGCCTGGCAGTACGCGGTACTGCTTTTACAAGCCCAGTGTAAGGAATGGGCTTCGCATCTTTATATCACCACGAGCCCTGTCTCGATATGCAGTTTCTCGGCACAAGCTAGTGTACATCCCCTTGGGTAAGGAACTCAGTATTTAGGTTTCCAGAAGATGTAAATCCGCGACATGGAGCAAAGCACTAGTATAGAAGTTCGGTCGTCATGCTACGACCTTGACCTCTTCTGCAACTATACAGACTAACCATTCATTCATCGTCAGCCAGTTGGTATAATCATCATTTCAACGCCAATTTTATAGAGGAGTTATGGGAAGTCATCGTTGATGCGAAATTTCACGCAATAAGTCTAGTTCATGGTTGGGACTAGGTCTTGACGATGGCCTACTCTGCGATGCGGATCTGAGAACTGAGGTTGCTTTATTTGGGTAAATACAAAGTTGTTCTCTAAGTAATCTAGTCAGAGCTATAACACAGCAATATCACTATATCAAAATAAGACTCTTGCGATTGATTGATAATAGTACACCTCTAACTAGTTACAGTAGATGGGTAAATACTGCGTACAGTAGAATATCGCCTCCGGAGTGTTATCCCTTTATCAGGCATCATGATAATCTTAGTGTTCATTCACCGTTAGATGCAAGCGCCACGGTGGCTACACCGATTTCCCATACAAATTTGAAAGCAATGTACTGAAGGCCTTGATTCAACATCGTCATCCAACCATTCAGAATGCCCACCTCTGTTAAATGGAGTAGCCAGAAGGCTATCCTGCTAGCTGAATAATTGCTAAAGCCTCATTTAACTCTTTCACAACTTGCTGAGTGGTTTAAACAGAATTTCAAGAGACAATAACGGAGTCCACAGCCCCAATCCCTTTCATCTCGATACGCATAGCTCAATCTTCCTTCTGGACCCTCAAGCAGACATGGCGTCGTATAGAACACTAGCTAGAGCTAGAAGCCTTTTCGAGTGAATTAAGCTCACCGCATCAAGATACGTACTATTATATAGATATTAGGGGTAGGCCAGCGGATCAAGAACAACTGCCCAAGGCTTGCGGAGCGCAATGTTTTAATGAGCTGAGAATATACGATAATCTACTCAATTTACTCGATTAATTCAAGTAGTTTAAATAGTTTAAGCAATTTAAGGGCTTTAAGCTAGATCGTGTATGTAGGAACGCGAGCTCGGGAAAAACAGCTACTAGTAGCTACTAGTACTGAACAATAAATTAATAGCAGAGCGAAGCTCTGCAATCATAACTATATCTCAATAAGAAAAGTGTCAGAAACTATATATTAAATACATATTTATCTTTTTACTAACCCCTTGGTCTCTAACTAATATTTTAGCTTTTGTTTAAAGAAGACGAAATATGTGGTTACAGGTCAGCTGTCAGAGTTATCTACGTACTAATCAGGGTAGACGACCTGTCAACTAGGTAAGGATACGTAGGCAAAACAACAGTAGATAGTCTATCGACAGGAGACTGATTCTTGATTTTCCCACTACTGACTACAGTACTAATTTATAGCCAAGGACCCCTAAAGTTCTCTGTATACAATGATCAATCCTCAGAGGGGGGGGCCACTGTACATCATTAGAAAGGTGACTGATATAGACACCGAAGACACCGTCCGGCCACCGGAATGTCCATACACTTGGGGCAGGGTATACTGTACAGAAGAGTGTAAATGACTCCGTACGATATTATCCTCCGTACTCCGTAAGTTAGAAAGATTTCTCTGACCGATACCGGAAAAAGGTACTGCCGCAAGAATTCCACTAGTGGATACCTTATATATTTTATCTCCCACAACATATTCCTCCTCCTTTCCTTTACTTTCGAACAACCAAGGTGATCTAAGTCAGGCACTGCATGATGTTTGCAACGTGTCTTGTTTCTTCTTGATTCATCTTTAATACTCGATTTCTTATACTCACATAGATGCAATGGATCGTTTTTGGTCTGCGCCGCCTGTGACAAGGTACTTATTTCACATCGCTATCAAGCTGCCACCCCCTTCATCAAATTACTGATTATTGAGATGCCAGGACTCTAGTTACCCTTACTTTCGTTCAATCTGCCCTGGTCTATGGCGGTCTACTAAGTGGTAGATATGTTATATTCCGTTCGGAACTAGTCTTCAAGCTGCTTCCGGAGGCTTGGAGGTTATTCTCGTCATTCTTTCTGACAGGACCTCGCCTTGACTTTATACTTGATCTCTACTTCAGTACGAATCTGTGATAGCCCAGTCTAACCGTGGCACTAACATGCAGTAGTGTTCAAGTATGGCAGTGCTCTGGAGACGGGATCACCACGGTTCAGCTTACCGGGTGACTTCTTCACGTATGTGTTCTTTGTAGCCACTGTTATTACGGTAAGTTATGGGAAAGCTTTGTTTCTCAGTGTCTTGGCAACCCTCCCTTCCTTTCTACATATATTACCTCGCATATCTGCCCGCCCAGCCTTCATCTAGCTGAAGCGGTTCCTGGAAGTGAGGAAGATTACCCCTGCATCTCATACAGTACCACATTCGCATTATCATTTAGGGCTGCATGCGTTACAGGTATGGTGGGATGACCTTTGAGATAGCCTACGTGATTAAACTCTATTCACGTAGGTGGTTATGGTGCCCTACATATCAGAATTCTATTTATGTCTTAGCAAAACAAATATGCTTATATATGTTCACTTTGTCGAGTAGCCTTCCCCCTGTGCTGACAAGTTAAAGCTCACCGCAGGTTGCCTATTAGATGATGTAATTTTCACCCATGGTGAGGTCGCTGCAGCATCTAGCATAATCTTACATACTAACCCTTGGCAGCACTAATTATCGCATTTGTCTACACCTTCGCCCAGGACAACCAAGGTAGAAAGGCCTCGTTTTTTGTGGTCCATTTGCCTGTTGAATTCCTACCATGGGCGATGCTCACCTGGACGCTTGTGCTTAGCGGGTGGCATGCAGCATTCAGTGAGAGCATGGGAATAGTCGCTGCACACATGTATGATTTCTTCTCACGCATATATCCGACTTTCGGAGGTGGTAGGAACAACATTATCACGCCGACTGTTGTGCGGAGAATCTTTAGCGCCCATACATCCCCCAGTCAGCACCGGGCCTATGGAACAGCTTATCGTCCGATTCCTGAAGAAGGCCGGGACTCTTTTCAAAGCCCTTGGAGCAGTAGAGGACCAGGCAGAAGATTGGGTGGCGGCTAAAATGGCTGTCTTGGTTGTACCATAATTTGATAATGATAGTGTCGGCGCCGAAGTATAAGGGGAATAGTTTGGGCCTTTAGGGACATCGTAATTAGATAAAATACCTTAATCGGCAGCGAACGTCGATTGTAACAAGGATTTCAGAGTTTTTCGTAGTTGTGGATCGGTTGCTATTCAAGTCACGGGATGTCTATTCAATTGGTAAAGATACATGCGCTAGCCTCTTTTGTCATTAGGCTGGTCGCCGCACTTCAAAATTTCCCATTACTGCTTTCTCGCTAGCGCCCCCAAAACTTTAGCTCGGTAGGTGCAATTTTTCCTGCGTTCTTTTTCAACCTGCGCGCACTCTTACCTGGCTACTCTGCACGCTCGGAGCAAGCCTGTTCAAAATGGCGGTCGCATTGGCTAAGGAAGAGATGGACTATACAATCAAGCCAGAGGCTGGCGCTTCCAACATTTCGACATCTGACTGGCCGCTTTTACTGAAGAATTATGACAAACGTACGTTCGCATCTTACCCGTATTCTTGCAGAGCTCATTGGCATTCTGGCTTCGATGATTTCATGTCTTGCTCTAGTGAGTAGCTTTAACTGACTGTACTTTTACAGTCCTTGTCAGGACTGGTCATTTCACTCCAATTCCCGCCGGTTGTTCTCCTCTGAAACGTGACTTGAAGTCGTATATTAATTCTGGCGTTATCAACCTCGACAAGCCTTCTAACCCATCCAGTCATGAAGTGGTTGCCTGGATGAAGCGGATTTTGAGGTAATATCACCAAGGTCAAACAAATGACAAGTTGCTAAATCCCTTGGTTTTATTTTTTATCAGGGCAGAAAAAACTGGACACAGCGGAACTCTTGACCCAAAGGTCACTGGTTGTTTAATTGTTTGTATTGATCGTGCCACTCGTCTGGTTAAATCGCAGCAGGGTGCAGGAAAAGAATACGTCTGCGTGATTCGCCTTCACGACAAGATCCCGGGTGGTGAGGCGCAGTTCAGAAGAGCTCTTGAGACGTTGACCGGTGCACTTTTCCAGAGACCTCCATTGATCTCTGCTGTGAAGCGTCAGCTCCGTATCAGGACGATACACGAGAGTAAACTTTATGAATTCGACAATGATCGGCATCTTGGTGTCTTTTGGGTCAGCTGTGAGGCAGGAACATACATTCGAACTCTTTGTGTTCATTTGGGCCTCTTGCTCGGTGTTGGAGCGCATATGCAAGAGCTCAGACGTGTGAGAAGTGGGGCTATGGATGAGAACAGTGGTTTGGTGACTTTACACGATGTGCTCGACGCTCAGTGGATGTATGACAACCAGCGGGATGAGTCGTATCTGCGTAAAGTCATCAAGCCTCTTGAGACACTACTCACAACTTACAAGCGTATTGTCGTTAAGGACAGCGCTGTGAATGCCGTATGCTACGGTGCCAAGCTCATGATCCCTGGTCTTCTGAGATTCGGTATGGTTCCATCATCTCTTACCGCATTCATATGGTGCCATATGACTTCCCAGGATAGTGATGATTAACATGAAATAGAGGCTGGAATTGATGTCAACGAAGAAGTAGTGCTTATGACTACCAAAGGTGAGGCCATTGCCATTGCCATTGCTCAGATGTCGACCGTGGAGCTGTCCACCTGCGACCACGGAGTTGTTGCCAAGGTTAAGCGTTGTATCATGGAACGCGATCTTTACCCACGGAGATGGGGTCTGGGCCCTGTCGCTCTGGAGAAGAAGAAGCTTAAATCGGCTGGGAAACTAGATGTACGCTTTCTACTTTCTACCTCTCTATTTTGCTTTGCTTTGTGTTTTGAGTTGCCACTGATAGCCTGATGCAGAAGTATGGTCGAGCCAATGAAGCGACACCTGCCAAGTGGAAAAATGATTATAAGGATTATAGCGCGCCAGAAACCTCCGAGCAATTGGCAGTTGAGCCAACGCCCAAGAGCGAGGTGGCTGTTCCTACATCTGAGCAGGCCGAAGCTCCCTCGTCGCCCCAGAATGAGATGGAGGTTGATGAGTCCAAGGAGGACGAGAAAAAGAAACGTAAGCGACATGAGGGAGAGACTCCCGAGGAGCGAGCCGAGCGCAAGCGCAAGAAGAAGGAGAAGAAGGAGAAGAAAGAGAGACGAAAGTCGAAGCAAGAGAAGGAGGAGAGTGATGAAAGCGATTAAGGCTTCCCAGGAAGCCCCTTGGTTGCTTCCGATAACTGAGCCTTCCTTTATGGGAGATTCTAACTTTACCTGTCTCTAAATGGTTATCGGGGCATCACCTGGGCATAATTCCTGTATCATACATGTTTTTCTTTTATCGGAGTCTTGGGTTGAAAAGGGAAATCAACATCCATTGTTTTGTTTTGTTTTGTTTTAGTGATTTTCTATTGAATAATAGTTTTCGCTCGATGAGGAACAGCGTTCCAAGGCCATTCCAAGAAAAAAAAAGAGTATAACTTGCTACTCGTAGGTCTTGGAGTGCAGGATGTCTAAAAGCCGATTGGTTAAGTGGCTGAGACCGAGGTATCGTGACCTTGGTGCCGGGCCTTCCATGTACGTGCCACTTCCCCCTCCTACCCAGGTCCACGGTACATACGGCACGTACTGCTGATTGATATCTCACCTTCTACGCCTTTTCTCCCATTCCCATGTGTCGGTGGGGGGTTAGATACCTAAGGAATCCACAATAATCATGGCTGCAGAGCTCACGTCAACAAAGCTAAACGCGGAGAATCATCTGCTACTGGTAATGCCTACCCAACATCATCAGGTTTGGGTTCAAATTATATATTAACTCCCTTCTCAACTCGTAGGACCAACCCCTCCTACGACTACCTCACGAACTTGCACGAAAGAATTTCAAGTCAGTTCAGCGGATTGTCGAACGGGAAAGGGAGTATATTCTCCCTTCACTGAAGGCAACTGCCAGTGTCTCGCGGTGTAATGGTCAAACACCGGATCAAACGCTCGCCGCTCTGGATGCTATGATATCCAGGATGCAAGGCCTGAAACGGAAAATGGAGAACTTGCAACAGGAAGAGAAAAATATTCATGGCCAGTCAAAAAAGCGTATACAGCATCTGGAAAACCTTCATCACATACATAGTTTGGCAGATGTCAAGTATGATCAGTGGTCGAGGGTCCGGTTAGATAGACTTGTGGCAGACTATATGCTGCGGTCGGGCTATACGGAAAGTGCCCGGCAACTGGCCCATGAGAAGGATGTCGAGGATCTCGTAGATCTCAATGTTTTCATCCAGTGCCAGCGGGTTGCTGAAAGCTTGCGCCGTGGAGAATCTAAGGATGCTCTGCAATGGTGCAATGAAAACAAAGCAGCGCTAAAGAAGAGCCAGGTTTGTGTCCGGGTTCACATAAATTACGAACTGGCTTACTGACATTCGATTGCAGCACAATTTGGAGTTTGAGCTACGTTTGCAGCAATATATTGAAATGGTAAGGACTGGTGACAAAGGGAAGCTTGTGGAAGCTATGGTACACGCAAAAAAATTCCTTAGCCCTTATATCGAATCGCAATCAACAGAAATTCATCGGGCGGCAGGCCTTTTAGCTTTCCCCCGGGACACAATTGCCGAGCCGTATAAGGTATTATATCATTGCCTAGATCGGTTTCTTCATAGACTCTAATAACGTATGACCAGTCGATGTACGCGCCTGATCGGTGGAGTTACCTTTCTGACCTCTTTGTTCGCACTCACCATGAACTCTTGTCGCTGCCGTCGCGCCCCTTACTACACATTGCTCTGTCTGCCGGGCTATCAGCTCTCAAGACACCATCTTGCCATTCGGCTTATACGTCTTCAAGCTCTAATTCTCTGTCCACTACGACGACGGTCTGTCCCATATGCTCAACTGAGTTACATGAGCTTGCGCGCAACATGCCCTACGCCCACCATACCAAAAGTTATGTCGAGACCGATCCGATTGTTCTACCAAATGGTCGAATTTATGGCCAACAGCGCTTGTTAGAAATGAGTAAAAAAGTTGGTTGCGTTGAAGTCGGCAAGGTCAAGGACCCTACAACCGGCGAAGTTTTTGGTGAGAATGAATTAAAAAAGGTTTACATCATGTAGCCATGGACCCGACTCTCGTCATTTTCACTCGCTCTCTTTTCGGGATGAACCGCAGACTGCATGGAATAAGAAGTTTCAGTTTCTCTAGCCTCTCAGTCACTATCATCACTAGTCCATGGTCTTGATCTCTTATTCCTCGAAGTTTTACCCCTCTTTGAGGATTGGAAATCCATCGTAGGCACTATTCGCTCTTCCTTTAGCTCAAATACATACATTCTAGCTTCCCTATCTTCTCCTCTCCAACCACCCCTTCCTCCATTTTTCGCTTCAATTTCGCCCAAGGTCCGAGCATGAGAGTATCCTCTGTAGGATGCCCACGGAAACCTAAAGCTAGTAACAACCCTTAGACCAGCATGCGCGCGAGGTCCTTGATGTTCCAAAGAGTGTACGGCTCTCCTTCGAATAGTGTGACTATGATCTGACCAGGCTCATTCCGGAGTCGTCTGTTCTCTTGTGCCATGTCTTTTTGCGAGCCCAGCATATCAGCGTTATCCTCATCATCTAAGTCAGATCCGCTTTCGGTGCTAAAGTCCCACCCATCCTCGTTTACATTGTCGCTCGTTTCGGGACGAGACGACAGCAGCGGTACGCAAGTTTTGAAAAACGAAACCAAAAGTTCTTGGTTGGCACGAACTTGTCGATTTACATCGGTAGACAAGCCTCCAACATGGGGAAAATTGAAGCAAATAATGTCCCATGGTCCACCTCTGGCTGAGGGGAGGGTTGCAGTGCCGCTGCTCTTCTTGGCGTCTTGCCATGCAGGGCGTTTACGTTCCTGGCGAGGGAGTCCGAAGCGTACTTCTTTCCCTCCTCCAGAAGCGTGACCAAGTTTCCGAGCGTCGACTGAAAAAAGGACGTTGGACCGGCGACGTTGTCTTGGTTTGTCTTGATCTAGTCCTTTTTCGCCCCCTCCTCCATGTCTCTCATAATCATCGTCAAGGTAGCATTCTTGGTTTTGACTTTGGTTTTGGCTCTCTAGTTCGATAACGATACTTGAGTTCGAGGTATTGTCTTTCCTCTTGGGGGCGCCACTAAGAATTCCACGAACATTTGGTTCGGCCTGGGGATACTTGCTGTACAATACTTCTTTAGAATCGTAGCATGTAGCCAAGACATTCTTGCAGCAATGCTGGTCAACTAAAGAGCGGGCAAAAGAGAAGTCACCTGCGCAGGCCATTAGTTGTGGAAGTATAAACACTACATTATTGTACAGCATGATGACAAACCCCTAAATAAATCCATGAGGGGGTGTACCATACCTTCTCCGACTAACAGAATTCGATCATTTCTCCTAAAGGGAATAATCGGCCGTTGACGCAAAGGGTTCTTCTTGCCAGCATTCTGTCTAGGTGAAGACGACGCTGAAGGAATAGTACTCGAAAGCTTGGAGAAGGTGTGCATTTTACGAGGTTTTTTTGGATTGCCACCTCCATGGCCAGTGTGCAATCGGGCCCTCTTCGACTTCGGCATGCTGTCTAGTGTCTGTAAGGTACACTGAGGTAGAAGATAGCCCGGCGGGCAGAGATTGATAATAGTCAACTTGACGCTTGTGCTGCACGAATTAGGCAGAGCGTTTGATTCGATCTGTTCCAAGAAGGGGCTGCTTGCAGACCCTGAAGACACACCGAGCTGCTAGATTTAGTTAGGGGTCTTGACGATTTTTAAAGAGCGCCTTACAAAGCGCCGGCCGGTTCCTTCCGGTCAATACTGACCTAACAATACATGCTGGTGTAGTTATTGTACCGGCAGGTTAAGTTAACGATAGGTCAGGAAAGGGTAAAGCTTGAGGAAATCAGAAGGGCAAAAAAAGTTCAGAAAAGTTCTACTCTCACCGAAGAAAAAATCGGACCCTCCCCGACTGGGAGTCGAACCCAGGTCTCCCGCGCTTGTTCTCTTATGAGATGACAAGCGGAAATCATGACCGTTAGACCATCGAGGATGACATAGATAACAGTTTTCATATATCTATCATATTCTCACAATAAAATAAATGTATCATTATACAGCTTCCCATGTACGGAGTGGATAACAAGCAGATAGTCGTATTGATGTTGGTGTTAGGGGGGCTGATATAAGTCATGAAGGGTCAGGTATTACAAAAATTCCTCATCCATACGCCATGTGTAAGGGCTCTGAATAAACGGAGATCTACATACAGTGAACACAACCCATATGAAACTGCTTCTGCCTCCCTGGGGGGTATGTTAAGTAGCTAGTTTCCAGAAAGTCATTGTTCATTTCTGGTATCTGTTTTAGGGTGGAGTATAGAGGATGGATGAGTAGGAGGATTACAGCAAATCTGAAGGGGGGGGAAGAAAACAATATAGAACAAGGCGACAGGGTACGAATGATTAAATAACTTCGCCTCTTGACTTGTAAAAGGGTATTTCACACAACTTCACCTGTTACATTAAGACACTACGCTAGCGTCAAGCTTTCCCATGATAGTATCATGGCTCTCATATGGTGGTTCATGTATACATAGATTTTACAGAGCACAAGGTCAGAGTCGCCTGATCACAATGCGAGGCCATCCATACCTAACGTAACCGGCAAGCGACCAGCCAGCTCTTGTATTCCATACAATTTGGCCCTTTTTAACACTCGAATAAATAATTATATATAACATATTATATGTAAAGTAGAAAAGTTAATATAATTGATAGTTTGGATTATATTAAAAAAATTACGGCTGTATTTTTGATATTTTGGATCTGTAGCTTAAAAAAGAAAAAAATTATTAAAAATTAGTCATAGACTTATATACCTACTTTTATAATATATTTTAAATTTTATATCTTCAATATTTTTGGTTGCTGAGATAGTTGAGTGTCAAAAATAGCCAATTTGTATAGAATACCAGAGGTGGCTGCTCGCTCGGGATGGCCACTTGCTCGTGGGTTACGTTAACACATAACCGACCGGATTACACATCTCGACATACGAGCCTAGACAGAGGAACTCGGAAAATCGTGCAGTAATGTTATCATCCAATATATTCTGCTTGCATCATCCTTAAAGAGCATCCACTACTGCGCCACAGCCAGTCAATAGCACGAGCTCGTCCCTGGAGAGAACTTTCAGCAAAGGATAATTTCTATAACCTCAGTAAAAGAAGATAAAGGTCCATATATACAGATTCCAACCCTGAAAGGAGGCAAAAAAGAGGCTTTTCTCTCGCTCAATGATCAAGACTCCTAGACATCTTATTGCACCCAAGATCGCAATAAATACCCCCCCTCTCCCCCCAAGCTTCTTCTCACACGAGATCTAGAACAAACCATGCCCCAACATTATAACATGTTACGTGCAACGAAATGCGCTGCCAGCGCATCAAAAAGAAATGATATGTGGAATTATCAGCACGGACATCAACGCCATAAATAGGTGAATGGGCAGCGATGAGGTCAGACGTGTTAAGAAACCAGACATGTTAAGTAGATTGTCGAGAAGAATGTAAGCACACCAAGCCAGCCCTCAAAGAACACCAACAACCGGAATACACCTAGACTGTAATGAAATGCATGTATCCATACAACGTACAAGTAATGTACTGACTCGTGGCGCCAAGGAACTAAGAACATGATCCGATATGAAAAAAGTACGGAAGGAGTTAACACTCCTACGCGTAATATAGCAGTTGTCACTTCAAGACCGCAGTGAATCCCTCATACTTTGACTGCTAGCGCTGACAAGTGGATTGGAAGTCGGCAAGACACCAGTCTTTGGCTTGGCGTTTTGCTTGATCTTGGCGATCGCATATACGATTCCACTGACGAAGCCTACAACAATAGCGGAAACACCGGGAAATGTTACCGGAGCATCAAAGAAAATCAACCCTGACAGAGCGATGGGCAATTTGTTGAGGGCTCCAACCATAGAATAAGTGGTTGAGGATGTCACGCGAACACACCAGGCTGAGGTGTAAGAGATAAATACCGAGGACAAACCAGACAGGATCATCGCAAACATGATGCTACTACGGTCGGTTGTAGGGAAGTTGCGGTTGATGTTAACGGAAGACCAGTCTTCCATCAAACCTGTAAGAACAACAAGGACAGGGATCGACAGCAAATTATTATAGAACATGGCTAAGGGGAAAGTCAGCAAAAGAAAACTTGCAACGATCACTATGAATGACCACATACTATCGAAGTCCTTGAAATTGGTTAACTTGATTCTCTTGCGCATTCCTAGGACATAGGATGATGTGCAGAGACAGTTAATCAACATCCATATGTATCCAGCATTGAGTGTTGAGACTTGGGCGCTCGTATCTCCACTGCTCTCAACAGCATGCTTGATGTCGGCCCATGCAGCAATGATGGAACTGAGTACCATGAGTCCAAAGGAGAACAAGGTAAGGCCGGTAACGGAGCCACCAAACCAGAGGACCTCCCCGTAGGCAATGAGGATGATTGTTAGGTTCTTGAAGATAGTGTATACCGGGATAGAGAGGAACTGAAGCGCTTTGGAGCCAGTGTAAATCATTCCAATGAGAAGCAAACTGATAGGGAACCCTTATTGTACAACACAGATTAGTTCATTCAATAAGTGTCACAGGAAGCATTTAGAAGTACTTACACTTCTTTGCTTCATCTGCACTGAAGTCACGGTACGTGATAATACCGCAAAATTTGCACGTCTGGATCGCAATAATACAAACAATGGACTGAGTTACAGGAAAAGAGGGTCAGTGCAAATCCGAATTTAAACCCTACGTTCGCGGTGGCTTCAGTTTCTTGGTATCATACCTGAACGCAGAGAAGAAAGAAGTTGAGATTAAAGTCCAACCCAGAAAGAACATATTTGTTCATGACAGTCATCAAAATTGACGATCCACAATATGCCAATACAGGCAGGAAAGGGTTGTTGGAGAGCGAACTGGAAGGGACACTTCTAGGCTGAGGCGGCGCAGCAGCTTCGAAATTCTTGCTCCCCTGATCTATTTTATCCATCTCGATTGTATAATCATCGGTCTTCTTGCCTTCCGCCATATTATCAAATATACTGATCACCCCGAAGCAGGAGTGACTATGACGATAACGGTGAAATGGGGCGACAACAATAAAATCAAGGTAAGGCTGAAACTGCGAAGTAGAGCCGTTGTTGGCACGGGAAGTGGCGAGGCAAAGGCAGGTTTCCGAGAGTCAAGGGAGATTATCAAGTGTACCTAAAGACTGATGACAAGGAGTGTGGGGACAATAGAATCAAACCCAAAGCATAAACGAGACAACAGAAAAGCAGGTCGGCGGAGGGAGGTAGAGGGAGAGAAAGACGCAGAAGCTGAAGAGACAAGTGAAAGAAATAAAGAAAGAAAGAAAGGAAGGAAGGACTTTGGGCCGGAAGCGGCAACTTCTCATGTAATGTATGTACCTATACTTGAGAATACAACGGAAGAAGTAAGTATGGAATATGCACACATACTAGTATTTACCAGACAATGCAGGCGCCGCGCAGACTAATGTATTTCCTTTTCCGAAATTTCTTATTACTGAAAAGGGAAAGGAGATAATAAACATGAAGGAAAAGGGGCGTTAGCCATTCTGATGAGATTGCTTAAATACAAGGGGAGCTGGTACTGTACCAGTAGAACTCGATACCAGTACACAAGAATTACAACTGCCACCCACCCCTCCTGAGAGAATTATCTTTACACTGCATTGTATCCAATTAGCACATTGCCACTCCCGCAATGCAGTGAAGAGTGAAATGCCAATTCGCCCTTTTCGAACCTTGAATACCAATACTTCCACCCCGGCATTGGGTTTACACCTTACCCCGGAACCGGAGCAGCTTACACGACCCCTCCGCCCGCCGCGAGAGAAAACGCAGCTATCGATTGTCCTCTACAGACCTAACTCATTCTATTAATCTCTCTGGGCAGTCGTCGTGCGGAAAAATTTCTCTCTGCAATTCCACCACGGGTTTCGCGATGACCCAAAACATTGAGCCCAAACACTCCGTAAGAGACCAAGAGGATGAGATCGACGACGATGATTTGTTGAAGGCCTTGGAGAACGAAGATGACTCTGACTATCGGGCCCGACGTATCGAACAACTCAACGCCGAGCTTGCATCCGCCCAAAACAACCGGTCAATGGGCTCTGGCCCTGGCCAAACGACAATCATCCAAGATAGCCTATACCCAACTCTTGAAAGTGACCAGATATTGCTCAACTTCACAACGGATACGCATCGGTGTGTGATCCATTTTGCACACCCTGATTTCGCACGCTGTGGCACCATGGATGAACATATGCGGGCTTTAGCAACACGGCATTACGATGTGCGCTTTGCCCGCGTTGATGTTAGGGATACTCCGTTCGTGGTGGAAAAGCTGAAGATACGCGTTCTCCCTTGTGTGATCGGGTTTAAAGATGGAATTGCTGCTGAGCGTATAGTCGGCTTTGAAGGCCTTGCTTTGGGCGGGCGTGATGGGACCGACAGCTTCAGCACGGCAACTCTTGAAAAGAGGCTGTTATGGAAAGGAGTTCTAGTGCAGGCGAAGATTAATGATGGTAATGATGACTCCAGTTTATCTGATGCAGATGACGAGGTTGAGGACGACGGCAAACGACGAACTCATGGAAAAGGGGCCATCCGCGGCGGGGGGGCACGGTATAGCAGGGACGACGAAGATGACGATTGGGATTGAAAAGGGGTAATTACTGCCGTCTAACCCTTATATTCACGAGATCTTATGCCACAATATGCGCGGAGCTTCTAGCATAGAGCATAAGGCCCAGGATCTGTTTGTTGAGACATATAGCTTTGTTGTGGCTGATCGCTGGGTGCACAGTTAACAAATGGCTGTCCTGAAATTGAAACGAGGTGCTGTAGGTTTCACGTTCTCCCAGCCCTTGACCACTTAGACAGCCTTCCACTAAGTATTGGAAACCACATTTCGAATGGAACGGGTATAATAATCACTGTAGTCGCATAGGTATGAGCTTGCTTGCTTGCAAGTATGGAAATGAACAGATTGCATAGCATTTTCAGTTGCTGTGGCTGATGCCAGAGAACTAAACCTGTTGTGAACTAACGCTGTTTTTCTAAGGTTGCTGAAAAACCTGGCCAAGCCTTGAACGATGACCCTACTATCAATGCAAAGTACAATTTATCGGATCACACGTGTCTATTTCCTTGAAAAGTATAGGGCAAAAAAAAAAAAAGAAAAGAAAAGAAAAGGAAAGAAAAGGAAAAAGAAAACTTATACTGAATGAATATCGAGCTAAAGTTACAGGTAGTACGAGTGGAACAAATCGCGAGAGACCATACCAAGCGAAGAAAAAAGTAAGACGCTTCTATAACGTAGAAGAATGTCACAAGAACCACAGAATATTAGAGTTAGGATTTATACAAGGCTCTCAGCACGGTCTCCACAAAACATTCATCAGTTCGACATTGGCGTTTGGCAGTTTGAGCAGGACGAAAAAGGAGAACATATTGCTTATCCGGGTGTTCATGATGGGGATAAAAGGAAGCATGAAAAAAGACGTTAATGAAAGATATCGAATCAGGCTTAGATAGCCACGTTTCTCATTTCGCCCAAGATCTCCGCGTCCAAGGCAGTGCCAGGAGATCCATGGGTCGGCTCCTGCTTTTGCATCTTCTCAGTCTCCGGCTGTTTTTGCTCAACACCTTTGCCAACAACACCTTCGGCCTCTTTACCCACATGTGTCGACACTTCCATCAGATCTTCGCTTTGTGCTTTCTTTGTATCATCACTTTTTATGACGTCCTCTGACAGGTCGCTATCCGCATTTGTGTGTACAGGACTTGGAGCCTCTTCCGTGACGCGAGCAAGAGGGCTGGATATACCAAACTGCGTCTTGGGACTTTGAGTAGATCCGCGATTGGGAAAGCGGTGAGGCGATCTCCCACGTTCTTCACTAGGGGTTGGGCTCCCATAAGGGGACTCCTTTCCAGACTTACTACCGGTATTCAATCCAAGACCGTTAGGGCCCTTGCGACGTGGTGGCCTCCGACCAAACTTCTGATCTGTACGCCAGCGTAGAATTTCCATGTAGGGAGGCTCAACATTCTGGGCCTTGAATTCCAATAGTTTGAGTTCATTCGTCTCTTCATCCACAGAAACCTTGCCGCTGCAGAGGTCATCGGCCACAACTGCTAGGAAAGAGGCCCAAGACCGGGCGATAACGTATTTGCAGTCATAATCCCGACCGAATATAATGACTTGGCCCCACTTCCCTGCAGGTCCCGGTGCAAGATCGATTGCAATACAATTTCCACCCCAGTCACGAGCCATAGGAATCCAAGCAGGATGGGCATACGCTTTCTGAACGGCACCGGAGGGCTGGGAGTCTTGTCGCTCGAGAAGATCCTGTCTCCACAACGGATTTGACCCTGTAGTAGGAGCTGGAGGGGCAGCCGAAGAAGAGCCTGCTGCAGCTTTGGGAGAAATATTGATAATGCCGGATGAGCTGAGGAATTCATCATTGACAGTTCGCCAGTTCTTCCATTCCTGGACTATCTCTTCGCAGTCCAGAAGCATACATCCAAAAACCACACCGGTGGGCAAGCCCGGACGCTCCTGTCCGTCATGAGCCATCAAAGATTCCCGAACCTCCAACGGTAGGCTACAGTCCAAGTCATGCTCCAACTCATTGATATCATTCTGAGTACAACCTTCGCAAAGATTGTCGTAAAGCTCCTCGTAGTTATTCTCTAGCCATCGCTCGATCTTTCTCCATGAATGAGTGACTGGGGGGGGTGGCGGCGCGCCATCATGGAAACTTTGCATTTGGATCTCTGCCGCCCCATCCACTCCGGGGTCGGTCGAGCGTCGCTTCTGGGAGGAGAGCGATCGCATGCCGGGCGAGTAAGGACGAGTAGGGGAGCCAATTCCAGTAGGGGAGCCGGTCCAACCGTTAGATGTCGTTGCGCCTTTGGGCTGGTCATCCTCGTAGGTCTCCGTCAGGTCAGGTCGCGACTCAATGGCGCTTGTTGCAATCGATGTAAGAGGCTCATGGCGACTCTGGCTGAGAGGAACATGTTTACCTGTTCGATAAGGAGAGTCGTGGGATGCATGCCGATCATAAGAAGTCATTGTATGCCAAAAGGAACGCCATGCCGAAGTAATTCTGTTGTCGAGTTAGAGGCGGGCATTCACCCTGGGCCCGGGGGAGGGGGGCCAGGTCTCTCTGCGATCGAAAGAGATACTCACGGATTCGCCATGATGAAAACTTTAGTAAAATGAGGGCAGACTGATCTCAAAAAGAATCTACTCCTCCCGAGTTTTTATGAGTACCAAACACTGGTCATTGGATAATTGTGGAGTTCGTGGCCAGGAGTGGAAGGGAAGGGACGGGAACAGGAGGAAAGGGAGACAATGTTGAATGTTGAATGTTTCCAGCAGAGGGTACGAGGGCCGAAAGTAGGAGTAGATAACCAGGTGGAAGGATAGTGAGGGAAGTTCGGAATGTCGTATGGGGGGTGCTGGTTCGAAGGCCAGAGAAAAAGTGTGTTTTTAGAGAAAAAGAGAAGAAGGGCGTAAAAAAAAACAGAGAGGGAGGGAGGGAGATTCTATCCAAGGGAGAGATGGGATTGTGATAATGGGCAATGACCGCTCTCAACTCTCAACTATCCTGAAGAACAGACTATTAATGGTGGTATTTCTTGTTCACGTCCGGGCTGTTTTTGTTTCTGCTTCTCCCTCTTATACTTATTCGTCCTTCTCTTGTTCCTCTTTTCCTTGGGGGAGATCCTCTTGGTTAGTGTTGTTAGTGGGTTGGCGCGACGATGGCATCCACGATTCGTTCCTCGACCCCTGGAAGGAGCCCGGAACCAGGGATGGAGCGTTTCCATAACATACGGTAGTACGGTAATTTATGAAATCGAAAAAATTAATATCCGAAGTATGTATGTATGTACCTTTGTACATACCTGACAGGTATAACAATGTACGTATGTACATACATACGTACAGTACATCATTATACTAAAGTACACATGTATTATGTGTATATACAATGCACACAGTAGGTATTGTTTAGGTCTGGTGCACCTTATTTTACAATGCTTGATCTCGATACCTACTGTACAGTATATCTGTCTGTATGTACGTAGCAGACTCTACCACATATATATACCATTCTGCCACTGTGCAGTGGCTTTGAAGCCTTCTACTCTCTCATAAATGGTCAGGAAGGGCACAGTTTGGGAAGGAGTCCAGGGGCCAAATAAATGTGCTAAAATACTATCGTAGTATTCTGTAGTGTAACAAGTTATTCACCTGTGCAATATACATTGTACTATACTATATTCTGTATAACCTTCCAGCACATGGACTTCTCTATATTCTTTTTCATTAACATGAACTATTCCATCTTGCCCGGTCATAACAGGACAGATCCAATCCATTGGGCTGTATATAAGCTAAGTACAGAAGAATACTCACTGATTATTGTCACAGTGGTCTTGCAGAATCTGGAATCACTTGATTTCATTGAGTTTATCGGTTTGCCCTTTCTCTCACTCTTCCTCACACCCAGATATATGTTCTCCTCTCTTTCTCTCTCTATGCGCGCGCGTGTGTGTTAGATTTTGTGGTTTTATTGATTATAAAGGAAAAGTGTTTAATAGTTTCTATATACACTGCATTCTACATTTCCTATTGTAGAACCTGCAAGTTTCTATAGTTCCATTCGTGATTGCTCTTGGAATTCAGGGAATACTAGGAATATCTCCTGTCAAGAGACTTGCAGATTCATACTGCCATATAGAGTACTCTGTAGATTTATGTACTATTCTAATAATTACAGATATCTTGAGTTAAAGGTCTGTGCCACCTATTCTTATGTATGGCGCGTACCTTTAGTATAGGTATAGTACTACTGTGTACGGTGGTATAATCATACAGTATCGTCGCCACAAGTTACAAATTTGACGGCTCGAAAAGCCAACAGTGGATCTACATACAGTGCAATGGAGATCTAGTACTAGGTGTACTTGAAGCGGTGGCGTTCTAGTTAAATACCAATTTAACGATTCTTTTACAATGCCATACGAGTAAAGGAATATTTACCCCAGTGAATTGACTGTGGCAACAGTTTTGCCTGCAGTATGTCATTCAAGGTGCAGAAGCGCAGTCAGGGCACTTTGTCACCGCATGTTACCAGTTCTTTGTCCCAAGAATAACTATGTATATTGTGGGATAAACCTGAGTAACTGTCCAAACAAACCTCCACGAAGGTAATGAAATCCTTAGTTTTGAGGTCGTAACTTGCCGTACAGAGTGGGGACGACCGGTGGTGCCTAGTCTCCGGCGCTACTCTGCACAGTTTGACCCGTTTTGCAGTTGACCTTGTATTCGAGTTCTGGACTGTCACCTGTCCCTTTCCTGGATTCTGATAATCTCTACCTGGTACATCTCTGAATACACATAATTGCTGGTGGGTGTCAGTGTGTAAGACTATCTCCAAGCCCACACTGCAAGTGGATTTGCAGTGACTACAATGCCTTCATGAGGTTCCTACCCATTTTTTAATGTTCGAGGCTAGCATAAAGCGTGTCATTCGATGATCTAAAGAGCAAGATAAACCAGTAGTTCGGATAGTTTCGTGGTAACGAATGCATAGGTATTCAGAACGAGAGTAGAGGTGTCATATAGACACGGAGACTGAGGTATTGAACGTAAGATCAGGGAAAAGGAAAACCAAACAATAAAATGGACGAAGAAAGCTTAAACCATGAGAAAGTCATCCCTGGACTAGACATTGTAAATGTGATAAGAGACAGGTGTGGCATCAGATGAAAAGCATAAAAAAGCTATCAGGGGGAAAGAAAGAAAAAGAGATTAAAGTTGGCACCGACAGCTAAACGAGTGACATCAGGGGTCCCTGATCAGTCATCCAACAATATCCCAAGCAAACACACTCCGAGAAAGAGCACTGATAAAGGCAACCGGACTCCGCGTTCGATACAAATGAAGGGTATAAAGACGGCCCGCTGAAGGACCAATAAACCCATCAACCTATCAATTATAACAATGACCACGACTAGCGTGAACCGCGGAAAGAACACTGAGAATCTTGGTCATAGACGATGAGAGACTGCTACCGAAAACATTAGACTAGATGAAAGAACCTCAGGGTTCATGACATGATGTCATTCAGCATGGAAATGAAACTTGAAAAACGGAGCATCGATTGCTACGCACAAATGCAATGCAGAATGCCAGAAAGCGTAAACGACGAAAGCAAAAGAAGGGATATGATATTACGCATATGAACTCTGAATACCGCTAGACGATAGGCCTGGGTTCACATCAAGCTTCAGAATTCTCCGCAGATCGTCTTCCATTTTCTTAGTGTCGAGGGCCTTGGTGGACGTGTTTGAGACTCGCAACGTAGGTGACTGGTGAACTGGCGGATAATTTGGACTCTGAACGGGATCGATGGCGAATTTAGTCTGATTGTACACTGGAGAAGAATATGTTTCTCCTGAGACGTTTACCATGTTCCCTGGGATTGATGAAAGAGCCCCTTTCTTGGAAGCCGAGGTTTGACCCTGCGAGAGCTGAGAGTTGATAGTGCATGAATTGGAAAATGACGACTGCCATCCGTTCCCGACCGTTGATTGATTCTGCCCGGGCAGCACGTTGCTATAAAGAGCTACTGAGGGGCCAGAGGCTGTCCTGGGTGCAGTCGCAAAATAAGGCACACTGCCAGTGGGGGTAGACTGCTCGTTGACACCGTTGGTTTGAATAGAGGATGATTTTGACACATACGAGGGCCTCTGGGGACGTGGGTTGAGTAACAAATCCTTCAGGGCCTCGGTTTTGGCTCTTCGTTGCTCCTCATCAAGTTCTACCACAGAGTGAGAGGGAAAACTGGCGGATCGCAATGCATCCATGCGATCTTTGTAAGATGCAGCAAATGAGGGTCCTATCTGCGACTTGTGGGGGGCCAGATAGTCGCCCAACGGCAATAACCCTTCTGTAGAGCCATTGGGTTTGCGTTGCGGCAGAGTCCTGGAATCCGTGTGTGGGGAGCGAATCCTAATGCTTGCCTCGGGACTACACTGTGGCTGAGAATTTCTAGCTTCAACTGCAGCTTTAAAAAGGAAATCCAAGGGTGTTGGCTGCGGTTCTTCGGTTTGGAACTGTGGGCGTGGCCTCAGCTTTGAAGGCGTCGCCTCATATTCTGGCCCAGTTTCGTATTTATCGCCATCTGCTTCTATTGCCGGGGCAAGATCGGGATCCGGTATCGACTTCGAGAAAAAGCTTGGGATTGGAAGGGAAGAGGGAGCTGGGGAGGCATGGAACGTCGGGCCGGCATAGTGAGGGCTGTCTTTTAACTGAGGCGTGGTGATATTGTTAGAATATGAAGATGTGCGGCGGTGACCGGTTCTTTGCGCCGGTGAAACCTTAGATAGATCTCGTGGCTTCTTGGTAGATCGGCCACTTTTCTTCTTAGATAGATTGGCAGAGGAATCAGTAGCTGTTCCTCCTGGGCTCATGTTCCTCGGAGGCGATGAGGGAGGAGTCGTTAACAGAGTAGCCCTTTGTGTAGTCGGCGTCGCATTTCGTTTTGGGTTGCGCCGGTTGTTCCGAGGGCCTTTTGGTGTTGGAGTCGGCGATAGATTCGACATTGTGACTGGTTGGCTTAAAGATAGGTAGTCAGAGAAGCTTGCAAGAGGGAAAGGAAATGTTGTATTCTCAAAAGGAAAAAGGAAAAGAGGAAGAAGAAAATGATAATAGTTGACAGCGCAAAATATATAGGGTCGAATAGGCTGCAGTACTGCCCAGCAGTCTGTTCTGATCACGTTAACGCCGGTTGTGGATAAGGACAATAAGATCAGTCATGGAGCGCCGATAGCACTGTAAGAGCCTAATTTGTATTTGAATGATAACAAATCGGTTCAAGAGGCGCGAATGCGTCTATTACTGGAATCAAATAATAAACAACGAAAGAAGGATGCCAAAACTCCTAGGCATGCTTGTTTCTAGACAGGCAAATAATAGAGAGAGTGGAAGAAAAGCAGAGGGGCATTATCCCAGGACTTCGATGTTGTGATGTGATGAGGTAGTTGAAAATGGACATTGGGAGGGCGGCTGGGGCATTGAAGGCGGGGATCGGTTATGACTAACGGCTAAGGCGGCGAGAGTGCAACGCCTCAACCTCGCTCTGCCCAACCAAGGTGCAAACAAAACAAAAAGCCCAGGTGTACTGTGTGGAAGGAGGACTTCAAAGGACCAACTTACTTTCGCTCATCTGTTATTTTCTTTTCTCAAACACTATACAAGGTGCGTATCAAGCCTTAAAGAAGAATATTTATATCACTTAGCCTTCAGAATCTATCAACTTACATACGTCACCTAGCCGTCTTCACCGCAACATCTGGCTATCGCAAGTCATTTCTCTACTACGTAATCGGCATACATCCGTGCCCTCCAGGCATTCCTGCTCTGAGCTGTTAGGCACTTACAGCAGTTCTGTCACAATAGACAGGCCAAGGAAGCTAGGGCAATCAGTCAGATATTTAAAATGGCGGATGTGGAGATGAAAGAAGCTTCTGCTGGTACTTCGGCCAAGGGAAAGGGAGTATCTAAGGCTTCCGAAGGTGCGAGTGATGGCAAAAAGAAGTTCGAAGTCAAGAAATGGAATGCGGTGGCCCTTTGGGCGTGGGATATCGTTGTCGATAATTGTGCCATTTGCCGGAATCATATCATGGACTTGTGTATGACCCTGTCCTTTGCCACAGCAGAAGTTAAAACTAAGCATAAGAGTTTTAGGTATCGAGTGTCAAGCAAACCAAGGCTCATCTACGACCGAGGAGTGTACAGTTGCCTGGGGGATTTGCAACGTGCGTCCAGATATTCCAAGCTTCTTGACAAACTTAAGATTAACCCAACTGTTTTCCTTTAGCACGCGTTTCATTTCCACTGCATATCCCGTTGGCTGAAAACTCGCCAGGTCTGTCCCTTGGATAACCGAGACTGGGAATTTCAGAAGTATGGTCGGTAAACGCAGTTCTATAGAGGATCTTCTGATTGCTGAAGCCACCTACATGGTGCCATAAATTTTTATAAGCAAGAGACGGGCAACAAATGGTCTGGATGGCGTTCGGGTTTGATTTTCACACCTTTGTGGTGGTTACTATGATGATAAATGCGGCTCCTTGGTTGTGTAGAGATAAATAGTTCGACTCAATACCTTCTGGGTCGATCTCTCCTGTATCATGCTTGTACTTCATGCCCCTTTAGTTCCATCTACCATGATCCGTGCGCCACCGGCATTTCCTGCTAACGAAACAAGCCATTTCTCAGGGTTCTTATTGTATATAGGCCAAGGAGGGATGACAGCCAGTGCGGTTACCAGTGTACCTGCCAAGCTGACCCAGAGTGTGAGATGTATGTCCCGGCAGATATATCCGGCGAAGAAAGCAACAACCTTGACACGACGAGCGTAAGCGAATCAAACCAACTATCAATGCAGACTATATTTGGCGATAGAAAGATCAGAAATGGACTAGCACTTTACCCCAGATATAATTAATAGAGCCGTAGACAATATTTCAGCTATGCGCTGGCCGTGAAAGTCCTATCCATGTAAAATTGTCTGGTTACCATCTTATACAAATGATTGGTGGTAGTGACAAACATACTATCTGGCCTTCGAAGATATTCTGGACAGATGCAAGAAAATCATCCATAGCGAAAGAGTGTCTGGGAAGTGTTTTGGTTGTCTTTCTTTCTTTCTTTCCTTTGTCCCCTAGAGAAAAGGATAGAGGTAAAAATAGAAAAAGGGCAAACACCAAGGCAAATAATAACTATGAATGTTGAAGGTGACTGTTGGAATCCCTTGGTAAAGAGCCGTAACGTGCTCATGGAGTAGGCGGAGATTAACCAATTCGGCCTTTACCGCCTTGGCCAAGGTGTCAAACTGGCATGACCAATTTGGTGCATTTCAATGGGGCCGGGCAGAATGTTTTAGTGAGAGGAATTAGAAAGTGAAAGCGAGAAACTACTAAAAGTAAAAGGGTAAGGTTATAATAAAAGAGAAAAAAAAGGTCAAGGGCAAAAACGGCGCAGCCTCAACTTCACTTTATACTTCTCTAAGAACCCTACTTATAAATTTTGTTAAAATATGCTAACTTCACCCACCCCTTACCAACACGGCGGACGAAAGAACCACTTTGAAGGAATCCCATTTTAGAACGTAGACATGGTTAAAGTAACGGATTATTTTATTTTTCACCGCTAATTATCCCTATGTAGGGAGCACATTTGATGAAAGATAGGCAATGGTGTTAATAATGGACTGTAGCCCCATCCTGGGCAGGTTCAAGGAGCTTCCATTGGCAGGTTATATTATTGGAAGCAAAGTTAGCAATGATCCGTTCTGCGATCTCAGTGAACCTATCAGTAGCCAAAGCTAATATTGTTGGCCCTGCTCCCGATAGGCATATTCCAAGCAGACCTGGCTGCGTGCTCGGGTTCATGGATTTGAGTATTTCCGTTAGACCTGGGATAAGGGTCTTCCGGTACGGCTGATGAACCTTGTCTTGCATGGCTAGATAGATCATGTCTGGATCGGGAGGAGACGTGCCCAATGCTGCAGGGAGTAAGGCAGCGCGCTGCAAGTTGAACACCTATGGAGGATACGTTAGTTCTTAGGAGCTTGTCTATTGTCCGACCAAATGGGAAGAAAGAGCTTACAACATCTGCTCTTGAATAGGCAGTGGGTAGGACACATCGCGCGTTGGCGGTTGGCACCACAAAATCTGGGATGATTGCAATGGCCTTAATTTCCTTAGCCCACTGAAACTTCCTATAGTGGCCGATACCAAGTGGAGGCTCCGGAGGCCGTATGCCAGTATCGATACCCCCGGCCGGGGCGGGTAAAACTTCACTCAGTGGAATTTCTATGCGGGCTATATCCTCAGGCTTGAGTTCGTTCAAGTAAGTTCCGACGAAGCCTCCAAAGAGAGAAGCAGCGACATTGTCCGGGTGCCGCTCTGTTGAGGAGTAAGTCAATCAGTCGAGGAGCTAACGGCAATAAGACGATCCAATTTTCATATGGAGGGGTCGGCTTGCAAGACCGTCACAAGGGATCATCTACTCAGTTAAAGGCCAAACTTACCGATCATTAAGCAATAATCTAGTAGCCGTTCCTTGCTCAAACCAAGGCGGCCTACTTCGTTGCCCAACATCACACCCGCCACCACTGCAGTACCAGACGAACCGAGACCCCGACCCAGAGGAATAGGATTTACAATATGGACATGGGTCTCCGCGGGGAACGCTCTCTGATCATGGCACCGAAGTACATACAGAGCTACACGGGTGATCAGGTTCACCTCCGGATCCAGACTGATCTCCTCCGTGCTGTTGCTTTGATCATCATACGTGACGACACAATTCAGAGGAGGTTGTGAGGCTTTTGCGGAATCAATAGTGACATGAAGTTCAAGGTGGAGCGACAATGCCAGACCGATCACATCAAATCCAGGACCAATGTTGGCAGATGAACAGGGCGTTTTGATAACAAATGAGGAAGAAGTCATGGTGGGAAAAATATTTGTGTGAAGGATCTCTCTCTCTCTTTCTGTCTTACTCTCCCACTCACTTATTTCTGTTCCGTGCTGTTCTTTTCTCTTTTCCTTTCCCCCACTTGGCTGGACGAAGGGTTTGCACACTCAATTCAATCAACCGTAAAAGATTTATACAACAAAATGAAGAAATGGGTTAATATGTTATGTCAACCCGATTCAAAGCACTGTTCTTTTCTGAGTATTTAAATATGTATGTAATTGGAATGATATCTGCCACTGGTGGGGAGTATGACTCTTTCAATCGCGTTCTTGGCATGCCCCAAGGAAAAAATTATTTATTCGCCGATTTCGGGACAGTAGAAGGAGGTCCTCCGTAAGGCTCGGGGCTGTCGATTACACTCGTTGGGCATAACTAAAGCCAAGCTATACAACTATACCCCTTCGGACTAGATCTAGATTATGTATCCTAACCAACACAGTAGATTCCAATCAGAGCTGACCGATATTCAACACCCAACGATCCATCCCATGAGCTGCACGTCATGCAGGACAACGGTACACCAATCAAATGATATCTACCCTTATTTCAAACCCCTAAACAAATAATCTTCAAGACGCACACGCTGGAAATGCTCATTTCAATATCGAGACTTCATTCAGCACAGGGTACAGGTGCTGCCTAAAGATGGAGCCGCTATTAATCAAAATCGCTTGTAAAATCTATTACAATAAATGACGATATAAGTCCCATTAGATAACAATATCTGAATTTCCCAATTATATTTGTTACTAGTTGACGACGCCATCTTCATTAAAGAGCACTAAATGATACCTTGGGATTGTATTTGTAACCATACCCCAAATGACCTTCACTTCAAACTTAGTACGTCGTAGATAATCCCGGCGGACGGTGGCCGATGCGCCCCAGTAAGAGACGGTACCTACTTGTAGTGCGGTGGCCTGGACTTTTACCCCCAAGCGGAAATTTCTACCCGCCGCCCCTTCTTTTTTCTTTTTTTTTTTTCTCGCCCTCTCTTTACGCTTCAGTTTTCTTTTTAAAGACGGCAAGTTCCCTTTCCGCTGTCGTTTCTGATACAACTCATCTCGACTCACCTCTGTAGGTGACCAACTACTGGTTTTCATCCTCTTTTCCACTTTCACATCTCTTTTCTTGTTTCTTCATTGTACGCGTGATCTGTCATCTATCGCCTGACACATTGTTGTTGGGCCTCCCGTCAGTATCCGTGTATATCTTTTTGTGGGAACAACATACCATTTGCGACATCAGAGTTTGGTCTCCATCTTCGAGCTGGTGACGATCCCCGCCACTCATCTCTGAACACATCAGCCTATCTGCACCAAATTCCAGAACATCAGATCTTAAAAGTTTCCTAGTTTCCTACATTTGGATCTCTTTCTTTGGACCTCGGTTTTTTTTTTCTTTTTCTTTTTTTTAATTATCTTATTATCTTATCTTATTATTATTATTATTGTTGTTGGTGTATAGACTCCTCTTTCAAAATCTGCAATCGTCCTGGAGTCTCTGGGGGTGTCAAATTCATTGATAGAAAGTCTTGCGGTGAATTGAAGGACTCTTGCTAAGAGTATACCCCGTCAACTCACCACTTCCCTGCAACTCTGGAGCGGCAGCGCTCCTCTTCGCACCACTCAGTCAAGTTGGCGGGCATTCACTACTATCAGTCCTCTTTCCTCCACCCTCTTCTAGGCCCCAAGTTCAGGGTCTTCTGCGGGGGCGACACCAGACCCCCATAACCGGTCTCTTCCAGCGAGTTTGAAGCTGGCACACGGACGCGCGTCGGTAATGCCAGGCCCTTGCGAGGGGTCTGGCTGATGGACGGAGGAACAATTGCCCCTGGGATTTGTACATTTGCCTTCGCCTTATTGGAAGGCATTGATAATAGTTGAGGAATTTAGCGCGAATACGCCTTTGCTATCTCCGCAGACTGCCACGCTTTGAATCGGTAAGCCTGGTGTATACTCTAGTTGACGACCAGCGTCACAAAAAATGTCCGAATCACCCAAGTCGGAAAAGTACATGTTTTTAAGCAGGTTCAGTACGCCGGTGCCTGAACTGGATGACCATCGGTTTCAATTGGATCCACCCCGTATCGAAGCTACTCCCGATATGACGCTTAGTCGGCAGAATACCACACCGCAGAATTTGAATATGGAGACGCCACAGCGTTCAGACCTGCTCCAAGTTCAGGATGCTCTTCGAGAAGCGGGGCCATTTTCCCGGGACTTTGAGCAAGCAATAGCAGACGATGACCAGGACGTCAATGGTTTGGGACGACGCTTCTCCCTTGATCCAACCGGAAATATCCGCCAGGCTCGTACATTCAGCCGTACGCATCAAGATATTGCAAACATGTCTAGGGATTCGTCAATTTCAGCTAGATCAACTTCTCCGCCCAATTCGGTCGAAGCTTTTGCAGACCCACGACGCCGGGAGCGTGCCAACACTCTGGAGAGCCATGCAGCGCCAGACTTGGAAGCTATCCTACAGCGTACGGTGTCTGGTGGCACGCATCCTCGCCGCCCAACCTTCAGTAATTCAAGTGCCATTAGACCTCAACCAGGCGATATCCAATTGGATTCACCTGAGGATACATGCGTCCCCCCCTTTGAACAACTGGGCAGAATTCCGGTGATTGACTATGAAGAATTGGAGGAGTTTGTGGCCCTTAATCAGAAGACAAAGCCTGTTACAATGCGGCGTAAGCACAGTCTTAGCTCTCAGAGCAAGAAGTCTCGTGTTTTTTACGATCTTCGCCCACATGCTCAGAATTCTGAAGTCCATGACGCGAAGCACTCATCGGATGACTTTACCGGACTCGACTTAAAAGACAGCGAGAAAGTCTTCACGGATGCTGTCAACGAAAAAGAAATAGTCGACAATCTCAAGAATGAGAATGAGCCGACTCGGTTCGGCTTTTTCTCGTCCGAGTCACAGAGTACTGTACATGCTGCAGAACTGGGCGACTTGGTTCTTCCTGGGGATACCTTTCGAGACCTCTTCCAACTTGGCCCGGAAGGAGGTGTCTGGTGGCTCGATGTTTTGAATCCCACTGAAGCCGAAGTTGGTGCTCTTTCGAGAGCCTTTTCAATTCACCCACTGACAACAGAAGATATATTAACCCAGGAGGCTCGAGAGAAAGTTGAGCTATTCAAGCAATACTATTTTGTGTGCTTCCGGACGTTTTACCAGATGGATAAGACAAGCGAGCGTTTCATGGAGCCCGTTAACTTCTACATGATTGTCTTCCGCGATGGTGTTTTATCGTTCTCTTTTACCGAGAATCCCCATGCTTCGAATGTCCGGAGAAGAATCGGAAAGCTCCGTGACTATGTGTCACTTAGTAGTGACTGGATTTGCTATGCCATGATGTAAGCACACCCTTGTCCGCCTTTCCTTCCTATTAAGCCCATGCATGTTACCTATGGCCATCTAGCTACCTGTATGTGAAATCCTAATGTATGGCGCAGTGACGATATTGTGGATAGTTTTGGCCCTGTAATCCGCGAAATTGAGGTCGAGTCTGAGGCGATTGAAGATCTCGTCTTTATTGCACGTATGGACGATTTCGAGTCATTTTTGCCACGAATTGGTGGCTTACGCAAAAAGGTCATGAGCTTAATGCGTCTTTTGGGTGGCAAGGCGGATGTTATTCGAGGTTTCTCTAAACGCTGCAACGAGCAGTATTCAGTAACGCCGCGTGGTGACATTGGCCTTTACCTAGGAGATATCCAGGATCACGTAGTGACCATGATGTCTAACTTGGCCCATTTCGAGAAGATGCTCAGCAGATCACACACCAACTATCTTGCGCAGCTGAACGTCACAAACCTAGTGTTGGGAAACCACGTCAACAAGATCCTCAGCAAGGTGACCCTCATTGCCACCATGTTAGTTCCTATGAACCTTATTTGTGGTCTGTTCGGCATGAACGTCACGGTTCCTGGTCAAGGCCAGGAAGGTCTTGCGTGGTTTTTTGGCATCGTCGGCGTTATCGCGGCGGTAGTCATTATTAGCGGCATTGCTGCTCGCTGCTATAAGCTTGTATAAGGTTTAAGTTTGGCTTTGCCTAGTCAGAATCTTGTGGGCTGTCAAAAATAGTATTCACATGCGTATATAGATTTCTAAATTCATTACATACCCATGACAAATTCTTGGGAATAATATAAAAATCTCCTTAGCTTCTCGGGAACCCCGAAGGTGGCTGCTGTGGCTGGCTGGCTGATGTGGCGCAGTCCAGCCACTCGAAGTCCGGAGGCAGAAGAAGGCCTCCATACATACGGGAAGCCAGAATGAGCCCAATGCTGTCAAGCGCAAGTACTTTGTATATAAAATCTAGCTTATGAATGAGCTTGAATTTGTTCGTGGATGACGTTCCCCCTTGCTATCTTTCCCAGTTTTCGCTTACGACTCGGTAGACCTCGGCTGTGAGAGGAAGTCGTCGTCTCGTCTTTATTAAGCCTTCCTTGACTCCTCCTCTTTCCCTTCTTCCTTTTATATTACCCGACCCAGAGCCGAATATCTACTGAACTGTCCATGCGACCTAAGCTCGCACCTTGGTTGTGCTGTTTTGCTCCACGCATCAGCGCAATTATTCATTACTACATAATCTCTCTGGCTCTCTGGACTACAGGTTTAGGCTATGCTGCAGATCTCACTTCTCGGGCCCCTGAAATCCATAGTAACTTGACCATCAATGACGGTGACTCACATTTCCCCTTCCCATTGGGGTCTTACAATGGTCTAGTGATTGAAGACGATGTGGACGACGCTGGAGATCTACGAGGTCTAGATATTGTCAGCAGGGCCCCTACTGGGGTCTTATCCCTAGGCAATAATCAATACCAAAAGGGCGAAGTTAAATTAGGTGAAACCCAGTGGTGGTACTTCTCAAAGAATTCTGTAAATGGCAAAAATACCAATAAGATATCCGAGGAACCAAATAGCGACAAATCGAAGCATTTGGAAACGGTCTTCATATCTCTAACAGCATGCTCGAAGCCTAGCTCCAATAAAGCCGATTCTAACAGTGCTCGGAACCTACCACATCTAGAGGTCTACGTCTCTACATCTGAATCGGTTCAAAAGCCTGGTCCTGGGCAAGAGAGGTCGAATCAAACTAAATACATGGTCGAAGAGGGATATATGGGCACCACCGCGGAAGTAGAAGGGGATGTTTATATCGGCGTTGTTGCACATAACAGCACAGAACATTCTGGGTCCTACAGCTATGAGCTTGCGGCATCAGTTGATGCTTTTTTCCACAGCCTCGCGGACGATCCGGCTTTCCTGTACTTTGTGGATTCGGACATGCACAGTGCTCTCTTCACCACGGGCAACCTAACGGAGGCAGAACAGGGCTCTCAGAGCTACAGCAACTGGATGGGCATGGCGCCGTCGTACACAATGTTTGCGAATAACATTAACGATACAGCCATCTCAGGTTTACACCATTCCTCTTGTGCGCTCGATCGATTCGCTCAAATAGGCAAAGGTGATCATAACATCAAAGCAAGCATGACAAGCAGAGGACCCGGCAATAAACCCAAGGAACAGTTATATGTCACCGGGCTCAACCAAAGTTCGACATATGAAGGGATTCTAGCGCTGAATGGCAATTCTACTGGTTCTAGAAACGGCGTTATTGGCGGCGGTGGGAAAGTATGGAAACCTATCACCTTCTCTACCAAAGCAGGTAATTAATCTCCTTTCGACATAATCTGGGGTGTTAAGGTTACTGACAGAGAAAGATCGTAATTGTGCGCTCCTCTACAACCTGTCATTTTGCAATGAAGTGGCATATGCGGTGCCTTCGAACCCGACTTTTACCTTAGACAGCCTCCGTTCAATCTACGATGATAATGCCGCTGCACTCTATAAGAACTTTTCTTACTCTTTGGAGCAGATCCAATGTAATGCTACAAATGAGACTCGATTTTCTTTGGCGGTGGGATGCGATGACTGTGCCAGAGCATACAAGCAGTGGTTATGCGCCGTAACCATCCCTCGGTGCGAGGACTTTTCAAGCACTGGCACATTTCTCCAGGCCAGAAACGCTGGACAGGAGTTCATCAACGGAACGTCGCTCAGTGACGACCACACACTGCGGTTGGATCCCTCGACGAATCGGTCCCGAAATTTGCTGATCGACAAAGAGATCCGACCAGGACCCTACAAGGAGATTCTTCCCTGCGAGGACACCTGTTACAATCTCGTCAAGAGCTGTCCCGCTGCTCTGGACTTTAGCTGCCCGCAGGGCAGATGGCTCTCTTCTACGTACGGAAAACGCGGCCCCGACGACCTTGTCACCTGCAGTTGGGTAGGCGCGGCGTACTTCATGGGCGGTGGAGTTAGGATAATTCCTTTGCGGTCGGTTTTATTTGTAGTTCTAACTGTTTGGCTTTCGTATTGGGCATTTGACGGTTAGTGAACTAGTACTATGTATGTATAGCGTGGGCCATTAACCTTTCTCAATCGGTACCTCGCCATTTTGGTCAATTCTATTAAGTTACTTGTGAGTGTCACGTCATATGTCTGTGTAACCAGATCCCTTGGCCAATATAATTCTTTCTGTTTACAGCTGCTTTTTTCGGTGTCACACTGTCTATATTCAACTAGACATAGTATCTTCAGACTAGGAAAGAGAGTGGAGTGGATAACTCGGACGATAGCTCGGAAGCGTTTATAGATAGGGTACGAAAAAAAACAACTTCTTAGGTTATGGCTACCTAAACTTCATTAAGTAGAATATCTTCTCACAACCTAAGCAGTATAGGAGCAGGAAATAACGCCGGGTCCACCATGGTATCTATTGAAGCGCCATTAGTCAAGAGATCATATGTAACAACTTTCCAACAGGGAATTTGTATCTATTTGGCTCTTCGTGGAGTCGGAGTCCACACATTCTTCAGGTTCGATGAAGACGACTCTGTCAGCCGAGGAGTGTTCCCCATACGATGTAATAGTTTTTGTGCCGCTGGAGTCAACAACTTGCTTGACCCACCCCCTCCCACTGTTGCTCTGTCAGGCATGCGTAGTCCAAAGTCTAGCCGAGGGCTACTGGCGAACCGCGGCGTCATGGTAACCGGGGATTTAGTCTCTTGCGCAACTTTCTCCGCTCGTTTCTTTCTCGCAACGTGGTCTACTACACGATGGTGTAGATCTTCGCGCCTTCGGTTCTCCCTTATTTTAAACGGATTCGGGGTTTTATCACTTGTCCCCAACAACCGAAGGTCCTCTACAAAGTCCGCATGACTGTCTTTCGAGACGATATTTGTTGGGTACTTTGGTTCATCTGCATCCACGAAGGCGTATCCATTCACTCGTGGCGTCTCATTCCCACTATAGCCCGCATCTGAATCACTAGGCCGGGGGCGTCCGGCAATAGCATCTTTAATAGCAGAAATCGATGGAGAGGGCGGAAGCGCACCTCCATCTTGTGCAGATTTCAGTCCCTCATCTGGTAATCGGGTATTCTGATACACCACTCGCTTAGGCCCTGCTCGTGAAGATGCTTCTGCGTTTTGCTGGAGCGTCTCGAGAGTGTCTTCAACAGACGAGGGCGTGAACATGAGAGAATTCTCCGATCTGGCCTTCCATGAGTCCGGTTTCGCGGGCCGAGAATCAAAGTCCTTCCTAGTGGCTAGTTGCTTGTCCTGATAGGGGTTGAGACCCTGTTCCTCGACCCGTTTTGCCTCCCGTTGATGGTGGGCAACCTGTCGCGCGGACGGGATCTTGTTGCCGCTCCAAATCCACGCATACTTTTCACGACATTTCGTATTCTGCTTATCTAGCAGCTTATTGAAGGATTCGTTATCTTCGCTGGTATACTTCGCTTGGAACTCGAGCAGCCCGAGATTGGACAGCCTGGGAGCATTATTATCTTTTAAATGCTGAGCCGGTGATGAAGAGGCCATGGGCATGATTGACATTGGCGTATCCCCACCCCAACCCGTAGGAGTATCCCCTACATGCCTTATTTTTGTGGGGTTGGTTGTTATTATGGGGCCCGACGGTTCAGAACAGTTCCGAGCTCTTTCTGGAGTCAACATCAGGTCGGTAAGTCTTCTCTTGGACGTAGCAATCCATTCTTTGTCCTTCGAGTCGAGTGCTTCGAGGTACTCTTGCTTCACTTGTACCTCCAGGAGTCCCGGGAAGTAATCTCGCGCAATGATGCCAGATAAGGTATTTGTATAGACGTCTTCATCGAGGACAGTAGTAGGTCGTTTGATGCGTTTCGGGGGGGGAGGGGGCATTAGATTGGTTTCGATATGGCGCTTAGCCAAAGCTTGCGACGAGGAAGACATTACAGCGAAGGGTAACCGAGAGCCTAGACAGACCAACGCAAAGGAATAGAATTTCGGTCAGCCGAAGAAACCTGTTAAGAGCACGATACTAGATGGGTGGATGGATGTGTAAGTGAACAGTAAGGAACAGCGAAAGAGCGGCAGAAAGGAGGGTGAGGCGGTGGGCGTTGATAAGCAAGTGACGACATTTCATGAATCAGCACACCCAAACTCTAGTCTCTCAAATCCTTAGGGTTCCATTATCTGGTCAAGTAACTTTTGGATATGACATATAGTATCCTATTGAAACAGGTACACGTATTTCTTCTTGAACATACAATAGTTTAGTCGATGACGCTTTCGCTTATTCACTGTCCACCAAAATCCGGACAGAAAACCCGCAGAGCAGCCCAGTAAACCACCCTCCTCTATGTGTACTTCTTATAACAAGACCAATCCGTATTTATCAAAAGATAAACTTGCTAAGCAATAAGGAAATGCAGAGAAAGCACGATGCCTGCAAATACCCAAATACAAAGTAAAGAACTTGCGAGCGAGTGCTATGCAACCAAAACCCATTCGCAGCCTTTTCCCAATTCTTCAGACCAGAAAACACCTTCCAGAGATTTTTGTTCATGTGGAAAAAGTAGCCGCTCAGAATGCAAAACGAAAATCTTGGGTAAATCGCAGACGAGAAAAGAATGAGTATAGAATGGCTAACAATTGCAGAAGGACAGACATATTGAAAGGAATAACAATGAAGAAAGGGAAATTTGCAGATAGAACAAGTGAAAAGTCATCATGTCGTTGAAGAGGTCTATCGGTGATTGGTATGGAAGTGTGAAGGAGCAAGGTGAAAGAGAAGAATATTATGTCCAAGTTCTACTTCGGGACTAGTCATGGTGCAACTACAGCACGTTAGCTGAAGTTGCGGAAGATGGAAAGAGCGAGTACGATGCTCTACCCTTTCGCCGATGCATTCCTCTGATAGGGACTTCAGCCTTGGCCGCCTCTACTTCAGATATGGATCTTGCCCGATCATGAATAGCAGGGCCCGGATTTGGTATGATCCCAGCAGATTCAAGAATCATACTGCCATCAGATCGAAAAGCGACCTGGGTCTCGATCTCTCTTGCTAGGCCTTTCGTTTGACGATGGTAAGAAGACGACTCTGGTTGTCCAGGCCCGGAGGGCAGAGAGTGATCACTTGAGGCGGTTTGGTCCATCGTGGACAACTCTCGGCTATTTGCCAAGCTGTGCACAAGCTCCGGAACACTAGTGGTCGAGACAGAAGAACGGTGCTTGCGGACGATTGATGCTGCACGGGATAAGATTAGGCTCTCTTCAGAGTTGCATTTGCTGATAGGGGAGAAACTACTCCGGGGAGAGACAGGCTGTTCCATGGGTTGGATCACTCCCTGTGAGCAGAAGGAGAAGTGCTGATCTGATTCAGCATCACCTGCCAGGTACTCCTCATATAGGATATCATGGGTCATGTGCTTTCCCAAGGTCGATGGAAACATCGAAGAACTGACTGGTTGGAAATAACCGTTGTTCCGCTGAGAGCCGCCTTCCTCAATTTCGTAACTTGCGGTGGATGGAGTTAATGAAACCTGCGCGCTAGGCAACAAACGAGGTGGGCTGGGCTCCAGATCCAATCCAGGAGCTGTGGACGTGCTCAAATTTGCAGCCGGGAGCAGGTGAGTTTTGTTGGCCCCATTCACCGGGTCGACCTGGGAACTCACGATGGAAACGTCATTTTCGTCCTGTTGTGGTTCATCGAACGAATTACGAGCCCAGTCGAAATTACAATTCGACTCTGCCGCATGCTCGTAGCAGTAGTCAATATCGGCATCCCAAGATTCATAGATGGTCTCATATGTTGCTTTTCGACGGATGGATGCTGTTCTCTTTACCAGTCCACCCAGTCTTTGGTCGTGTGGCGATGCCTCGGGCTGACGATATTGAGGGAGCGTAGGAGAACCAAGAGCCTCAGAAACCTTCTTCGACAATTCTTGACTCACGTATACGGATAGATTAGACTGAGGTCTGACTACAGAGGTGCTCTGCAGCTCAGTTCGAGGTGAGCTTAGCCGAGACTGGGAGCACGAGTTGGTTTTTTCCATAGCAAACACCAAAGTTTCCCTTGAATGGGTAGCCTCCTCTTCCTCTGGAAGGACATCAAGATCTGAGGACATATTGGTGAATGGCATAGACGAGGTTCTGAAATCAATCGTGTCTTTTTGAGCGTCGGGAATGATGGCCTGCCCAATGGTCGGTGGGAAGATGCTTTCAACATTCATATGGAGTAAGCGGCCTTCTTGGGCTTCGTCATCGCCGTTTGAGTAGACATGTTCCGGGTACGTTGATGGGGACGACAGACCCAATATCTCATCAATGGCACGAGGAGCTGGTTCAGATATTTCGGGAGATGCCGCCAACCCGGGCGGCGTAGTTGCACCGGCTCTGGGATACGGCCGAGAAAAGTTCTCACAGACTCGTGACTCCCTTCTTAGCCTATCATCTTGCTGCTTGGGGCTCGTTGCGGACGACGACGTTCCTGGCGACCCAGGAGGGCTAATCGGAGCAGGAACATCTTGGTCCCTTGCAGTACCCGTCCCACAATTGGCGAGGTTCTCGGACGAGAAGTCACGAAAATGAAGATCTTCTGCACGGATACCCTTAAGTCCTGTGACAGGCCTTTGAGAGGCACGGATGGCGGAGAATTCAGTGACTAGGTCATTTTCCCGGGCCCTGTCCATTGCCTGGAAATGCGATGGACTCGTATGAGTTAGGTGGTGGAAGTCAAAGGGATCCGAGATAAGGTTTTTCAATTGTTCATCTGCAACATATCAGTGATGAATACCAGATTGTGCCATTCGCGTAAAGGTGCGCTTACGAGCATCACTCTGCCGCGACCTGTGGTGACGGCTGAAGAGGTCTGAGACCTCAAACCGGGATTTCTCGCGCTCCATTTCATCCTCTTCATCCAGTGTGGCAACGATGTTGAATTTACTTCCCTGGCGACGGAGGATACGGCTCCCACGTGAGAGAAGTGATTTGGTCATACTCTCCTGTCGCTCTGAGCGGACACCAGCCGAACTAGTTCGTTCATCTTGAGATGAGGGCAGAGAGGCAGCATCCATAGATGTCATGGACGAGGCGGGGGAGCGGCGTGATGATGTGGTGGAAGTAGTTGTGTTGCTCCTGGAACGACCGCTGAAGACAGACAGACGTTTTGGACTCTGGGCGTGGGCAGTTGATCGAGAGCGGATATGAATTGAATGATCAGGAACGTCATTGTTGGACACTCTGGTATTGGGTTGCTCTGAATCCGCCATGGTTCGTGGGGCAGAGCTGGAGGCATCCATAGTAGACTGTTACCGCAGTCCAATTGGCGAGGTCGAAGGGGAGAGTAAATACAAGTCGATAGTCAAGCATGTAACTGCAATATGATGGTCCTGGCTAGGACCATGGTAGAGGATGATAAGAGCGAATTGAACGATGAAATAGGTTAAGCTGGCTAGGGATCAGGAGCAAGAGGACATGACACCTCCAGGTGGAAGAGTTTCTGAAGTGTTTTAGATTTAGATTTAGATTTTAGGGGCAAGGCCACTCGGCGAGGAAAGACTGAATCATAAATTTGGGAGTAGGAAAATATGAAACGAAGCAACAATTGTCACAACAGAAGAGAAGATGCATGAGATAATAGGGAAGTGGCTCTAGCGAGTAAAATGATCGTGATCGTGAATATAGAGGAGAATAAAGGTATCTAGGAGAGAAGCTGAGTGAGGGACAGTAAAAGAAAGATGGTGGAGGTTAGAATCAATAGATAAAGAACGAAGCGGATCGATAAATGGTTAGTCAATGGATGGTCTGGGGGAGGAGAATGGCAAGGACAATAATAAGAGGGATTAAGGGAGGGAACTAACAATTATTAGTATAGTTCGACGGTTAGAAAGGATGGAGAAAAATTATCCAAAACCAAAAGAAAAATTAAAATTGAGACGGATGTTGGTTTTCCTTTTCCTTTTTTGTCTCCTGATTTATTTTATGCTGGTGCTGCTCATTCATTTTGGTGTAATTTTATTTTTACTTTAGCTCCAGAGATTCCCCGTTCTGACAGTTCGAAAAGGCACAGACTGTACGGAGTAGTTACTTTATTTTTTCTGTTTTGTTTTCCATCTCTAAAGCGTTTTTTCCTTTTTTTGCCCCTTACGAAGCCGACAGTCAATTTTGTATGACATATAACGTTTAAATACGCGAAAAGCAAAGGAAAAGAGAAGGGGAATAAGACAGAAAGTAGAGAAGAAATTACCGTACGATAACGCACAGAATAAAAAGTGTATTTTATATCTCCCTACTTTACTAAGGATCCCAGTACTAGTAATGTTCTTCAGTTTATTGACATCCCACAACAAAGGAAGAGGAAAACCCCAAAAAAGGGAAAGGAAAAAGAAATGGAAGAGAAGAAGGAAGGAAGGAGGAAAGAAGGAGAAAGAGAAGAAAAGGAAAAGGGACAAGGAAAACACCGGGCACCGCTCACCGAGCTGCATGTCGTGGAGACGATCAAATCAGGAGATTCGGTTTTTTCTAGTCTACTGAGACCATGGAGTAGGAGTTGTTTGCACAGACATCCAGGAACCCAGACACGCAGGACGCAGGTACTCACAACCGCGAACTTAGGCCATAAAATCACAAACCTATGGATCCAATTGTCCCGTGTTGCTGATCGATCGGAATTGGTGCTTACGGCCTAGGGACCTGGAAGTCAATTCCTCCCCCCAGGATTTTGGTCGGATTGAAAATTAACGCTAGCCATGCAGACTGACAGGGAATAATACTTTTAACCTCGGTAGCTATTACGTTGCCTTGTCCAGGATTACCCTGAAAGAACTGCAGATGGAGGTCCAGTCTAGTATATTCCATCGGCTCCTAGTAGGCAGGCGATCGTGAAACTGGAAATGGAAAGAATTATGCTAGTCAGCCACGAGCGATCCCACACGGGGCTCCCCGTTGGGTAAGTATCGACGGTAGATAAATGGGGCTTCTTAGATTAGCCATAGGCAACTAGTGACGATAGATATATTGTGTAGGTGATAGAAATAGTAATGGATCCTACTTCCAACGGAGAACCACGTGGAGATCATAAAGGTTGGGCACAATGGCCTATCTAGCATCTAAAATGACATGAGTTAAGAACGCATATTTAATAAGCCGTACAAATAGTGTACACCAAATAGAACAACCTGCAGAGGATATGCCGACTTCCTCTCCAACATGCTTCAAACTTTCAACTTATTACTGGCTGCGTATACGAAAGTATGTGCTTGTATGAATAACAGTTTCAACACCTGTCATACAGTATATTACTGCATAAGCCACTTTGCCAGGCACTCGTCTTAGAGAAGTTCCGAGGAAAGGAAGTACCCAGCAATACCGTGACGACTGTCAGGCACCGGATCATCATTCGCTTAAAGACGCGGACCCATTCCAACGTCTCTCCACTGGGCTTATTAGTTGGGACGCTAGACAATGACATTAATGGGCCAACTTCCCTGCCTGGTTGAACTCTATACCTGTCCGAACGGATCCAAAATGCATTAGTAAATTAGTAACTAGTACCGGTAAGAGTTAGTAATGTTGTTTTTTAATTTTTAATTTTTTTTTTTAAAAAAAAAAATAAAATAAAATAAATTCATGCCTCTCTTCCACAATTACTTACTTAGTTACCTGTTGTGCTGTTGTATATCTTATTTATTGTTCTGTACTGTATCGGTACACGGAAGGAATAGGATGATCCAAAAAAAAAAAAAAGTGGACTGACTCTACGGTCCTTTTCTGTGGTTAGGCCTATTGCGATGGCTAGCGCCATGGTGTCATATCTAGAAGAGTGGTAAACACGGCTGTTGTAGCACCAAATACCTAGCAATACTACCCTAGATAGCCGTACAGGATGCGTATAACCTAAATTACACGAGGTTAGCCTGCCCCGGGTGGTCAGTCAAGATGCGATGAACCAGGATGTTGGTTGGACCGGGGAGGGAATTAGACGGGACTGCTTTAGGGCTTGAGCCTCGAGGATTTAATCCCACAGTATCAATTATTCCGTATGAGCAGGTATTGCTCGGGTCAAAGATAGCATGTGCTCTCGCATTTAATATTGATCCATATGTATAGTATAATGATATATACAGAGTACATACCAGGGTAATCCATTTCATCCATGATAGAGAGTATCTAATACCCTCCGGATTCCTGTGTGGTATTTCTCTTATTCACATTTGTATTTACCTACATCGATCGATACCTCCTATCTTGTCTAAGTACACTAGGCTTCTCCCACGTCACATCTGCCTGTTGATCACACCGCCAAACAGTGTTCCTGTACTCCGTATACCTGCATGCATTAACTGCGCAGGATGGCACGTTCTCAGCTTTTCTTTCTATCTATAACTAATGATAGTTGCTAACGAACTAGTTGACTAGTATTCCTTTTGCTTAATCAACTACTATCATTAGTCATTGGTCATCGTTTTTCCCCCTTTCTTCTTTTTCTCTGTTATTCCGGCTCACTGCTCCAGTTAGGTAACTGCAAGGCCTTTCTTTCTACTCCTTGTACGGAGTATTTCTCCCTTACATTACGGTGTACTTACTGCTTCTAAATCAACGGCGAGTATTATCAGTTACAATATAGCCTTGGTTTTAATTATGCAGTTTAGATTCAGTTAAAAACCAGTTGCTTACTCCGGAGTAGTTTTACTTGACTTAGTATCTCACACATGGATACCGAGTATCCTGATATAGATATATTAACTAAGGCACCAAACCTGAAATCTAGTACCAACTACTACTCTGTTCTGTGTGCTCCGTATCCATCTATATCCGATCTGAAAAAAGAAGAAAGTGCTACACTACTGTCTCAGACACGACCCTTCGAGGCAACCCGTCTCTTCCTAGCCTTAATTATTCTTTTTTTCCTTTCTTTCTCTCTTTTTCTCTTTTCCCCCTCTCCCTTCTGCCCGGGCTGGCTTCATGGGTGGTCTCCTATTTAGCCTCTTTAGCGTGTCTCACATGTTCTCCATCGTTCGGCCTCCTGACGATCGCTGTGTCTAGACTTCGCTCTAGCAGTGCTGACGAGGCAATTTTTTAATTACTCGGCTAGTTACCCTCAAGAACTGGAAGCAATATCCCGTTGCTTCTCCGGGACTTGCTTGTTTCGGTTTGAATCAGAACCATATTCCGTACAGCGATCTTGAATACCTTTATATGCCTTGAGATTAGCCTGGTTGTACTATACGTTGAAAATCATAGAGCCTCACTCCCCTGATATTGTATAACTAATAGTGAAGAAATTATCAGATTATTCATTCCAGTACAGCTTATAAACATATCCCAGGTTTGCCTCCAATTCTCCCAACGCCTGGATCCTCTTGGTACAGAATAAAGTAAAAGCGTAGTAGAAGATATACACTACAAAGTAATAGAGGAAAAGAATGCTGTCTTGGCAAATCTTTACTCTTCCTCCATCACCGCACCGTTATCACCATCCGCGTTGTCGTTGAACAGATCATCTGCACCATCGTCGTCCTCATTCTCTAATACTGCTACCATCCCCGATTGGTTCTCTTCTTCCTCTTCCGCTTCCGCTTCCTCTTCCTCTTCGTCGTCGGAAATCCGGCGATTCACCTTCGTTCGGCGCCGTTGAATTATGTTTTCCCCATCATCACCTGTATCAGCCATCTCCTGATCGTGATCGGATTCCGCCGCCGGCGTTGTGGCGGCGTCGGCCCCGTCTTCCTCGTCGGAGTCCACCACCAGTTCACTGCTCTTATATTTGCTCTGCATTTTCCCGCCCGACCGACGTTCTAGTCGCCGCCGTTTCTTGGGGGCCGCTTCGCCCTCGCTCTCTGGTTCTGAGCTTCCAGCCCTGGTCGGTGATTCGCCGTCACTGATGAAGTCGTCCTCTGCCCGCTTCTTCTTGCGTTTCGTCGAAGATGATTTCTTCTTGCGTTTCACCTTAGCGCCTGTCTCCGATTCTGTCGTTAACTCCGCTTCCTCTCGCGCACGTTCCTCCTCCGCCCGCTGCTCCGCTAATCGTTGTGCTTCCTCCACCATTCGCTGCCGTTCCTCTGCAATTCGCTGTTTACGCTCGCGCTCTGCCTCTTGCGCCTTGCGAACTTCTTCCTCGCGCCGCCGGATCTCAGCTTCACGAGCCTCGCGAGCCTGCTGAAGTTTAGCCGCATTCTTTTCTTCGTACTCCTTCTGACTCTGGAGGGCTCGTTCGAGCTGTTTGATGATTGTCTTGCCCATGTTGGCTCGTTGTTCCAAGGCTCCCGCTGGGTAAGGAGGGTTCTTGGACTGGGCAATGCGTCCAAAAGATTCAACTGCCTCACGAAGGCCATCAGAGGCATCCTGTACATCTTGTACAGTCTTCTGCGTCTCCGGTAGACTGTATGCCAGAGAGGCGATTTGATTTTGTACGAACGCCACATTAAACTCCAGATGCAACTGGGACGGCGCAACAGCGTGCGCTCGTCGTGCATAATCCAGAGCGGTCTTCATAGCCGACAAGCTTATCTCTTGTTTTCCCTTCAGCAGCCATACTCGGCCTAAGCATGCTAGAATTTGCGCATCGCGAGCGCGGTCTTTCGACAGCGCCGCCTCATAATGCTCGATAGATCGCGAGTGCTGCCGTAATTCCGCATATACATGCCCAAGGTTTAGGTAGACACTAGAGTCTCTCAAGGTGTCCCGAATCTTGGAAAATATGTGCACTGCAGTGCTGTAGTCCTTCCTAGCATCTACCAGAGCAATGGCGATACCCTGAGCCGCATAAGCATTCTGAGGATCTAGCTGAAGAGCCTTGTCGAAGAATTCCACTGCCCTCTCGTACATCTTACGGCGCTTCTCTTTCTCCTGATCGGTTTCACGGCGCATATCACGTGCTGTCATGAGATGAACATTACCCATCCCAGTCAACGAGTAGCGGTCGTGTTTGTCGAAGTATTGTAGGGTATGTTTGTAGTGGCGCTGCTCCTGGTCCTCGGCCAGATTCGCAACCCGTTTCTTAGACTTGCTGAGATACCAGCCGAACAGAGCACGGACCTCAAGATTCGTCGAATCTGCTTCGTACAGCTTGGCCATCCTTTTGGGGCCCTCATCCGTGGGGCTTTGTCGTAGGGCAATATATGTCAACCTAGCGCTTGCTTCCGTATAGTCACTGTGACGTTCCAGGAGACCTTCATACACCTTCTTTGCTTCTTCAGGCATGTCGGAGGCCTCGTATGTTCGTCCAAGATTATAACTAATGGTCGTGACCAAGGCGTCCGTGTCATGCTCACTTTCTTTCTCCTGCGACCGGACGCAGGCATTCAACGCCGTTTCGAACATAGTCCGCGCTTGGTCTACCTTCTCAGCCTGGTACAAAAAGCAACCCATATTGCTGAGAAGCTGGGGTGGTAGGTTTACTCGCAGAGTAGCTTTAACCTGCTCCTCATTTTCAAGGCCTTCTGGATGTTCATCCTCAACGATTGCTGTCAATTGCAATTCCTCGAGCTGGGACAGGCACTGCATGCTCTTCTCCGGGGCTGTACGCTCATACAAGCGAGCCAAATACACCAAAACTGACTCATCAGGGGAGAGTTTCCTGCCTTCGTCCTTCCAGAGGGCACGAACCGATTCTAGGAGACTGATCGCCTTTTTAGCTTCGGCTGACTTGTCTTCCCGGCTACCAACCTTCTCAGTAGCAAAGACCTCCTCCGCATAAAGCGCTCCGAGAAGTATCATGCATTCTGGGTTCTTGGTTTGCTGTATAATCTTCTCCAGTCGAAATTTGGCACCATCGTAATCTTTATTAGACACTTGCATCTGTATCGTGCCGAACCTGGCAGGCAAATACCCCTTATCACCGCCACCTCGAGCTTGATCAGAGCGGTTATAGAACTCTGCAGCACGGGGAAGGTCGCCTTCATAATGCGCCTTGCGACCGAGCAGGAACCAACCATCGCTAGCTATTTGCATCACGTCCGTGTGCTCGATCGCTTTCCGTGCTAAGGTTTCAACCGTAGAGTATGATTTCCTCAGAAGAAAATACCCCCCAAACAAAGCGCCCGTCATGGGGTATTCTTTGTCCAATTTGAAAGCTTTTTGTGTGTACTGGGTCATAGCCACCTTATACAAAGAGCCAAACGCAGGATCAGTCGTGGCGTGTCGGGAACTATCGTAAAGGTAGTAGACGGCGAGTAGAATATTGGCAACTTTGGAGTCAGGGTTCTACAGAGCGTATAGGCGATTAGCATCTGGCATTAAAAAGATAATATTGCAGGATCCACGTACCAATGCCAGAGCTCGCTCCCACGCAGCTTTCGCCTGGTCTTTAAAGCCCAGGTGCCACAGGCAGCACCCAATACCAATGCGAGGATCAGGATCTGTTAAACCAGGCATCTTCATCAAAACCTTCTGGTAACCCTCCAGTGCCTCTGCATATCTTCCAAGCATATACTGTGTCCTTGCGCGACCAAGGATAGCCATCACATTTCGACCCCCGAAGGCTTTTGACGACTCCTCGAAGCATTTAAGCGCCTGTCTAAGAGACTCAACTCGTTCGGACGTGTCAACTGTACCAGGACGAACTGGCCTCGGGGGATGCAACGATGCGCGCAAAAGGGACAGCACTCCGCGGGCTAGAAACAGGGGCGGGAAAGCTGGGTTCAGGCGAGATGCCTCGTTTAATGTCGACGTCGCCAGCTGTAGGTAATGGTCCTTTGTTTTGGCCTCAGCATACAACTCCCCTTCGGGTGCCACTCGGGGCGCTTGTCGGCTCTTCAACATAAGCAGCCAGCATACCCAGCCCAGCAAGCCGAGCTTCTCCTTCGTCGCTCCATGGGCGACTGATGCCAACCCTTTGTTGAGGATGTCAATAGCATGGTCGATTTGCTTTTGTTTGGCATAAGCGAGCGCGATAATAACCCAAAAATTTTTTGCGGCCCTTTCATTCTCCAGTAGAGTACAGAGCTCCGTAGGATCGTCCGGAAGACCTTCCAGACTGACCTCGACCTCGCTGTCGAGGGTGGATGCAGGAATATCAATGGCAGAAGGAATGTCCGAAAACCGGAGTGATTTAGCCGTGGAATGTGTTTCGCCGTTTATGCCATTGGTGTGTTCACTTCGTAGGGACGCCATGGCGCGTGAGAGGTATTCCTTTGAACGTGGTGTGGTGGATGTCTGGAGTAGAGATCGTTGCAAGGCTCAGCTCATGATCGTACTATATGAAAGGATTGCCAATGAAAATGAGAAACACACCCCCCTGCTGAGACCTCGAGCAGGAAGAGCGTTCTAAATTTACAGCAGCAACTCGAGACGACAAAACCTGCAGTGTTGAGCTCTCTACTTGGTGCGGGTGTCAATAGATTGAAAGGGTCGGAACCTGAGGCTGGAGTCCGTGCTGAGGCTGGAGCTCCACCGCCACATGTGGCTCCAATATCTTACGAAATTCCTACAATCAAAAAAAAGTTAGGAAAGAAACAAGTGAGCTTGCATTGTCAACCTACATCGTACATCAAAGCAGATTGGGAGAGGGAAAGTGAAATCCTTTACAAACACTATCATTCTCTAAACGCATCTCTCATAAACATAAGTAAGAATAGCTAATCTAAGACAATATAAAAGGCAAAGTCTTATCAAAAACCGAAGAGTTTTGGCACTTTGCACAGAAGGGCAGCACCTACTAATACCATAAATATACGCCCGATTTCACTCCATTGTCCCAGTCTAACAAATACTTCCACATATCCAGCGGCAGCGGCAGCTTTTAGACCTTCGGAAACGTCCACATCGTTAATAAAGCCCGCTAAATTAGACGGAAACCTTCCCGTCTCAAAATATTCCTCAAGCAGCTGATCCTTCTCCGCCCATCGGGCCCTAAGCCAGGCATCGAATTCCTTCTGGTCATCTAAGGGTATGTCTGATACAGCAAACCGTCGCCAGTACATATTGACGGATGTTGGGGGTCTTCCCTGAAGATATGTTGATCGGAGCGTGAAGTATTTATCGGGATAGCTTCCTTTTCTACCACAGAAGTTAGTCGTGGGTTTTTCTCTTTTTTCAATGACAATTTAACAGACATGGGGACTTACGGAGGTCCTTCATAGGCTACGGTGCAGTCGTACACCCAATCAACAGTACCCCTCAATTGCTGTAGGCAAAAAAAAAGACCGGTCGACCGCGGGAGAACCTCGTGCTTTAGAGGTGGAAACCCTTGCCTTTGCCCATACTCGTCACTACGCCTCTTAGTGTTAATTGACAAATTTGTCCCTTCAGGAAAGATTAACAGCCACATGGGGTCGTATTCAGACGATTCCGACTTGGAGCCTGAATGCCGGGTTTTCAACTTCTCCAAGCGATGCTGTAGCCGGGGTTTGTCGGATAGCCATTTGCGAGCCATGAAAATAAAGCCGTAGAACGTCATACCTTGGCCAACAATTGGGATGTACTTGAGAGACTCTTTGAGGATGATGAAAATGCGGCCATGCATCATGTTCGTATACGCAACCCACCACAGGTAAATCCAATCGGTATAGACCTGGTGATTAGCAATCAATACCAAGCGCTCGGGAAATTCAGTTTTCAACCGGCCGTCTTCTGTCAGGTGAATTTGCCCTTGTACACTCTTATCACCACTAACGCGAACAAATGTCGGACAGCCCCATTGTGTGAGAGCTGTGATGACCAAACCGAAAGACTGCTTCGTGTATGCCATATATGCATAATAATAATCCTTGCTTATTAGATAAAGAGGAGCACCGATCACCTGAGTCACTAGGATGACGACACAACAGCAGTTGAACCATGTTGCAAGCAAGAGGGATCGAAGCACCTGCATCGGGATCCCATGTTTAAGCTGTGGTTCCATGCCATTGTCAGCTTGAGAATCTTGACTCGTGCTCCCTATACGTTGCCAGGTTGGGTTCTCTTTTTGCTGGTGAAGGTCAGGGTTAGGGCCACCCATCATTTTGGATTGCTAGTGGCCAAAAGAGCACCTGATTCTGTTGAGCTGGTAGACGAGACGCTTTGTTGCAGTGACAATTTATCCTAAACCAGACGATCACGCAGCTAGAAATTAGTCGAGCAGTTGCATAAGAGGGAAGGCAGCCCGTACTTGAGCGAAAGCTCTGTTTGAAGAATCTCTCACCACGTCGGGCGAGCAAGGGAAATTTTCTAGTTTGATGCCTATCAGTTCAGGCCATGCCCAGAGCCGCAAAGCAAAACAAGAAGATCAGAGGATATCCTCTATATAATGCATGTAGGATGAAGTGAAAGATAAATTTCATAAGAGAGAATGGAACGGTACGTAGGAGCTAAGGTACTAGGTACGAGATAACGCCTGACCGCAACGATTGGCAGGAGGGGATCTTGTGAACCCGAAAGCCAAGACGTCCACTGCTGTTAAATACTAGTAATAGACTAATAGTACTAACTACTAGTAGTCCACAGGCAAGGCACTTGCCGGTTTAATGACGTTCTCTCCCTCGTACGTCAGGCTCTCAGGGCGGTCAGACGCTTCAGCTCCGGAGTAGATCATTCTGGAGACTACTAGTACCTTATCCTTCGCCTCATCAAAGATCCGGAGCAACCTTCGTTCATTCACACGCTCTCTTTCCCTTCTTCTTTAGCGGGAACGGTAATACAAATTCGAAGTTTCGATAAATGTACTTCTTCCGGGAATGATTCCATGCTTCACATCAGTGTTGTCCCACAGAAGTTGAGCTCGGAAGATGAAAGAAGAAAAATACAAGTGAGCTTTTTTAGATCAATGAAAATAGTTGTTGTTTACATCGCTAATCTCTGTGTCAAGCCTTATTTTGAGCTGCTCACTCCTTCAATATGCAAGCGACTATTCTTCGAACGCAACCATTTCGTTCCATGATTAGCATAACCAAGTACACACCATGGAAGCGACCTTTTTCATCCTCTCTTCGCCGCTGTGAAATCAGAGATATAGAGATGTTACCTCAGCGTTTATTACCTAAATACGAAGGTGTGCGTCTCTGCAAACTGCAAAACCGCTTCCGCCTCTTGAGATAATGTGAAACAATGTGACACTAGACTATGTCTTGCTAATTCTTTGTCCCAGAATCCTGGGAGGGCGATCTCCTTTCTCTTCAATGGCCAGCACCCCCTCGAAATGTCTTTGTTGTGAAAAAGGATTGCGTGCCAACAGTAACAGAATCGCTAATTGAATTTGCAAAGTATTGGAGCCACCTTGATACCTTGGAGAACACAACTGACAGCTTTTTGTCTAGTCATCTAACATCTACATATCCATCTATTGCCCTGATTCTAGAGCCAAAGACTGCCGAAGAAGTGCATTCAAACTTTCCTTTTCCTATCTATTCAGCTCCATTGAGCAGGCTAGCCTCGGGGTTACATAGTAAAGCGGACCTTACGGTCACTCTTGGAGGGGATGGAACTATTTTGCATGCTTCTTCCTTGTTCGCTACATGTTACAATGTACCCCCGGTGCTTTCATTCAGCATGGGTACACTAGGGTTTTTAAGCGAGTGGAAGTTCGAGGAGTACAAACGCGCATTTCGTGAGGTATACATGTCTGGTGCGGGAGCAGGGGACCGAGCTCCTATGTTAGAAGCGTCGAGGTGTACTGCCACAGATTATCAAGCAGATTTTCAGACAGGTCCTACGGGATGGTCGTCGATCCGTGGGAAATCAATGGGCTCGAGTCGCGGAGCTCGCATTTTGATGCGAAACCGCTTAAAAGTTGGGCTTTTCACTGCAGACGGGAGACCTGTTCGGCAAGACCGAAGCCCGACTTCCATACAGAATACGTTGAGCAGCCAGGGAGTGTATGTAATGAACGAAGTGCTTCTCCATCGTGGCAAGGAGCCGCATCTTGCGGTGGTGGATGTTTATGTCGGAGGACGATTCCTTACAGAGGCAGTAGCGGATGGGATCATTATCTCGACGCCCACGGGTAGTACCGCATACAGCTTGAGTAGTGGTGGTAGTATTGTGCATCCCTTGGTGCCTTCGGTTCTACTAACTCCAATCTGCGCCCGGAGTCTGAGTTTCCGGCCTTTGGTTTTACCATCCAGCACGTCGATTACGCTGAAACTGAGTGAAAAGAACCGGGGTCGTGAATTAGAGATGAGTATTGACGGGGTCAACATGGGTCAGGGAATGGCTGTTGGTATGGAGGTCCGAGTATGGAACGAAGAGATGCGGCACGGCAAAAACGAATGGCAGGGAGGAGTACCATGTGTGATGAGGAGAATCATGGGTGGTGAGGCGCATGATGGATGGGTTGGCGGTTTGAATGGGCAGCTCAAATTTAACTACCCCTTCGGCGAAGAACCATGATGAACCGACAGAGGATCATCCATATTCTAACTTATATGAACGCTTAAAAGTTTATTTACTCAACCATCTATTACCAGCGAACGACTCCCCGGGCGGTCTCAATTGTGACAAGCCTATCTCTATGTTAGCTGGTAGATTGTCTAGTATATGACCTACTAGGTATCACTGCTATACTCCGGGGGTTGTCATGCGTACAGTTGATTCGTTTTTAATTGGCGGTAAATTTATGGATTATAGAGAGCGAAACAAAAAAGGAGGTTGCTTGTATCAGGCGAGTGGACCACCCGAGTTCTTGGATCTATGGAACGACAACCCGTGGGCCGGAGTTTTATCTTTGGAGAAGATTAGGAGTACACACATTGGTGTGATTGGTTTAAGGGATAGCAACTGGGTACATCCAAACAGTGGCAGGAGATTTGAACAGACACAGACGCTCCAGAGACCCAACTTAGGATATCTTCCGTGTACAATTGTTTATAAAAGTGTCAATGCCTACTAATTACATAAGCTAGGGGGCACATGAGATTGCCGAGCATGCTTAGGATAGTTACATTTTTAGCCTTCATCGTAGTCGTCTTTGCTTCAAGGAACTGGGTTTTTTGGTCCAGTCCCGTTATTTATGTGATTCACACCGTCAGTCCACCTGCAACTGTGTCTCCCAATCTACTTGGGTAGCAACAACTCTACGCCACTTACTGCAGACTACCCTATCTTTTTGTCAGAAAAAAGTGCCTTATTCTCCTCCTAGTACAACCTTTCCTCACTTAATCTAAAGGTCTAAGTATTGAACGTGGCCGCTCCACCTCCGATACAAATTCGCTGTCTGATGGATATTATCTTCCTTTTATGTACCTGAAACCCCTAAAAATCTAGCCTTTGGCTGTTAGCCAGGGGCCCTGAATATGATGTGACTACGGTAGAAATAAAGTAGCGTAACAAGCATATTCATTCAATTATGAGAAACCCTTGGATCATTTTCAATCTCCAGCTAAAGCAAGAATGCAAAGGAGAGTAAATGAAGATATCGAAGAACCGTTATTATATCATATCTTACTAGATCCTAGAGCGCTCTTTGCAACCGTTACCGCTCTCGAAGTCTGAGCGCTTTTCCTGTGACAAGTGCCGCGCCCCTTGACTTGCGATGGGCTCCCGCTGTTAGTGAAACCTCATTTACGATTTCCCTTTCCTTTCTTTCCCCCCTCTCTCCGTTCTCCTTGGATCCCCACCCCTCGCCTGCTACTTCGTTTTCTCTCCCTTCCACGCTCTTCTCTTCTTTCCTATGCATTGTTGATATTGCACATTCTTATTCTCTTCACTATTTTCCCACAGGAAAGTACCTTTTCTCACATAGGTCCCTTACTCTTGTCGCTTTTGCATTGGCGAGTCGTCTCACCGCGTTCTGAAGGGTCAAAGTACCCCGAGACCTTTGCGCTCGCTCATACTCGCTGGTGCGAGGAGACCTTTCGGTTCTTCCAAAGCCAAAGGTATTGTCAGGTAGGGTCTCTCTTGTCCAAAGCATCATTAAAGAAGAAAAATGAAAGAAAAATAACCTGGCAATACTCTCCCCATCTCGACTGAGTTCTACCCCACTGTTTTGCTGGCGGATCGACTCCTATTGTTGTAGGATTCCCGGATGCTGCGCACCAGACCTTCTAGGTTTGGGACTCATGGGGCTTGAAGCGCCAGTCTTGAGAAGTTGGACTCTGTCCCTGACAATATACAGTACTTACAAACAACCGAACCATCAACGGACACCCCTCGTACCCGCCGTGAAGCAAGAAGTTACTTCTGGAGCCAGCGCGCTTCTCGCCTCAACTTATGGAAAGTATGTCGGCGTTGCTCTTATTTATCACTACTGTCTAGCAGCCATTGTATATTTGTTACGGCATATACTGATGGCGTTTGTCCTTATTTTTATATCATCCGAAAGATATTGGGGCCTTTGAAAAGTAACTGATGGCGACACAGGATGTACTCTCCCGACCAGTTCATGAATCCTGGGCCAGCACCGCGCCCACCGGCCGAGCGTCCGAAGCTTAACCTGCCTTCTAACTCCTCAAATACGGTCGCCTCCTTCAGCCAAATGAGCCTAGATTCCCCCAGCACGCCAGGGTCCGCCAACTTATCATTATTCCCGAATACTAGCACCCCGTCTCTCACACAAACAAAAACCAACCAGTCGGGACAGGGAGGGGTAGCCGTCATCAAAGAAGGATATGTTCGTTGCAAGGAAGACAAATTTCTGGCTACCTGGAACCAGCGATATTTGATACTTCGAGAATTTCGATTGGACTTCTTGAAGAATGAGACGGGTAGGGTAGTCTTGTCTATCCCGCTTCAGACGGTCACCGCTGTCTCCCGTTCCGAAGACACTCGGATGGCCTTCGAAGTTATTCGTTTGGCCAATCCGAAAGATGCCACCTCTAAGGCTGCCCTGATCACACGCGACGTGCCAACTAAGAGCATTACCTGTGAGGTCAAGAGTGATGACGAGATCTATGACTGGATTGACAAGATCTACGAGCGCTGCCCGGGAATGGGAGGCGTAAGCAATCCGACCAACTTTAGCCACCGCGTTCACGTCGGTTTCGACCCGCGGACCGGCGCCTTTGTGGGATTACCGCCTGAGTGGGAGAAGCTGCTGACTGCGTCGCTATCACCAAAGAAGACTATAAGAAGAACCCCCAAGCCGTCATCGAAGTTCTCGAGTTTTACTCTGATATAAAGATGCGCGAACAGAACCCACAGTATTATGCCGGATTAGCCTCTCCCCAGTCAAACCAGCAACCAAAAACTTACAACAGCAACACGGTTGGCAATTCTATTGCTCCTCCAAGACCGCCGCCCCCAGCCCCATCTCAACGCTTAGACAGTGGTCATTCCAACCGTTCCGCTGGTTCATCACCCTCACAGGCGCACAGCAAATCAGACTCAGATCGTGCTTTGGAACAGCAGCAACAGCTGGAGAGGATGAAGGAGATGGCGGACCAGGAGCGTCGACGCATGGAGGAAGAAGGTCGCCGTGCTCGTCAACGTGAAGAAGAGCAAAATAGGCTCGATCAAGAAGCGTACAACGCCTCGCTTCCAAAGACTCGCGTCCCTCTGGCTAAACAGGAGCTCGGTGGCTATGGCGCCGATCCGTCGATGAACGACCGCTACAAACCAGGCCGTCCCGCCCCGCAGGCTCCTGGCTCGGCTCGACAAGACTCTGCACGCCAGCTCACTGCTCAGCGCCCAGCGCCAGCCCCTCCGACTAACTCCAACCAGGGACAACGGCCGGGGGAGTATATATCGGCCAACGGCCCCGGAATTGCACGTGCTCCGGGATCAGACCAATCTTCTCCAAGCTCGCGTTACCCTGCACATGATCCGCGAGCACAGTCCTCTGCGGCGCGCGCTCAGAACAATGGTACCAAACAGCAGGCTCAGGGGCCACCACCCAGCAAACTTCCTGCTCCCGTGCAGCCAGTGAAGCCACTGAATATTGCGAACAAACAGGCAACTAATAAGAACGTTGTTCCCGATGGTGTCCGTCAAGCTGAAGCTGCCCTGACTAAGAAAGCTGAGCCCCGGCAGAGGGAAGTTCGCATGTCGGCAATGTCTGAGAACGAAGTCATGGATCGGCTTAGGTCTGTCGTCTCTAAAGACAATCCCAACGAATCTTACAGTAAGCAACGTAAGATTGGACAAGGTGCTTCTGGATCTGTGTATGTCGCCCGTGTTAAAGAACATGCTGTTTCTCCAGTTGCCCGCGAACTGTACCGCCAATATGGACCTCGAACTCAGGTTGCAATCAAACAAATGGATCTGCGTAGTCAGCCACGAAAGGAGCTTATTGTTAACGAGATCATTGTAATGAAAGACAGCCAGCATGCCAATATTGTCAATTTCCTTGACTCATTCCTGCAAGAACAAAGCAATGAGCTCTGGGTTGTTATGGAATTCATGGAGGGTGGTGCCCTCACAGATGTCATTGACAACAACCCTGTAATCCAGGAAGATCAGATTGCTACCATTTGCTCAGAGGTACGTTGATGCTGTTCAGCGCGATGAGACTGTGAAATGCACGTAGATTATACTAATCATCTATCTAGACTTGCAAAGGACTGGCACACTTACATAGCCAAAACATTATCCACCGTGATATCAAGAGTGATAATGTCCTTCTTGATCGCGCTGGTCATGTCAAGATTAGTAAGTAACCCCCATGTATGGAACTGTCCAATATCACGCTAACAAAGGAATGTAGCCGATTTTGGATTCTGTGCTAAACTTACCGAATCAAAGAGCAAGCGTGCAACGATGGTTGGGACGCCATACTGGATGGCCCCAGAAGTTGTCAAACAGAAGGAATATGGACCTAAGGTCGACTGCTGGTCACTAGGAATTATGGCTATTGAGATGATCGAATCAGAGCCCCCTTACCTAAACGAGGAACCGCTTAAAGCTCTATATCTTATTGCCACCAATGGCACTCCTCGTCTAAAGAAGCCTGAAAAGTTGAGCAAGGAGCTCAAATCCTTCCTCAGCCAGTGTCTGTGTGTCGACGTCCGCAGCCGTGCCACTGCGGAAGAACTGCTAGCTCACGAATTCCTGAAATCTGGCTGTAGTCTCCCTAGTCTTGCGGAATTGCTCCGTTGGAAGAAGAACAATGGACAGTGATGTGCCGGAGATCGCATGCTGTGGTGATAGCACAAATCTGAGACGAGCTTTAAACCCCCCCACCCTCCATGTTTACCTTTTACGATTTACATTAGAACTTGTCTCACACACATATGGGTTCCATTTACGTGCCTCCGGATGATATCTGTTCGCTTATGACTTGCATTACAATCACCTTTTTTCTTATGTGATATCCAAATTATAAGGCTATGTCTTTCGGACTTGGCATGGATAATTCGGCGTTATGTTTGGTGTCTAAATCTTCGTTTGCCACAGCTTCTTCTGCTGTGAATAATCTATTCTGCATTTGTTGTGTTGTTCTGACTGAGCCACCTTCGCTTATGCACATCTTCTCCAGCGAGATAGAACAAGCAATCTCTGATAATTTTGGTCCTTCGAGGTTGAGTGCCTGGGAAAGACTAGAAACATACAAACATCCCTGTATGTTCACTAGACGCATAATGGCTGAATTCAGTCCATAACGATAAAGGCGGCAACGAGTCACTACATCACTGAGAGTTCTATTATCAATGAATGTATTGGATAACATACGGGACTTCACGTTTGGTGGATATGTGAAACGCTTGGTGTCCGAAGTATAATTAATATCTACTCACAATATATCCAATAAAGTCCGTTTGCCGTCATTTTCTTTTTTTATCTATCCATAACTCTGACCGACACAGATGGAATTGGCATTGAAGCTATCATAGCTGGAACTTGGTCCTCTGCTTTTCCATTCCAGCCTTCCATTCCCATTCCTGCCCACTCACCCTTTGGATGCCCTTGTCGATTCTTCGTAATTTCAGGGTAAACCGAGGCCTGTTCGACGGTTTATTAGTATCTATCGAGAGGGAAATAAGAATAACAGGATCACACACCCTAATTCCTGAAGGCCTGCCCTTATTCCCTCGGCCCCTTTCATCTCCTTTCCGTCTGCGTCAACCACGCTCTTTTCTGTCTCTCGCTTCTCTCGGAAGATGTACCGATGCCTGCGGAGACAGTCAAAATCCCAACATCCTCTAAGCCTAAAACAGAGTGACAAGAGCAACTTACCTGCGGACGAAGATGTAGTCACGCTGGTTGTGTAATGTCACAACCTGGCGCCCCTCAATGTCAGGCTGCGGTGGGAATAATGAGCGGAAAATAGCACCTGTTAAAATCCCAAGTGGTGTGCGAAAGTTATTCAAAATCAATTCAGGCCAGTGCTCAGTGCCTACGCCATGTCCAGGGATCTTTTTGCCATCTACCCAGTTGCTAATAGTAAAATGGAACATGGGACCCTTGGGTAAGTGTATCACATCGAGGCCGGACGGTCGTTTGGAATCTTCCTGGAGGACTAATACTGTGGTGTAATTGCGATTTGCTGCAAACGTTGCTATTTCTTTCAATGAAAACTTGTGGGAATAACGGTGCGCTGTACGGCGGATATACTGGCTATTAGGAAAAAGATCTGTAAGAGCTTTGGCTTCGTTGTGAAGGGTTGAGTTCTGCTAATGATTAACATGGATACCCAGTGAACACCATTACAGCACTCCCACATGCTCAGTGGAGAGTGTTGCACCTGGATTGTAACAGCGAATATATGAACCTACCAGGGAAGTCGTGATGAGAATCTTGGGTGTCGGTGGTGTCTCAGACGGAAACAACGACGGGAACTTGCTTGCTAGGGCCTCTGGAGCTAGGCTAAGGTTTGTGCTCTTGGTTGACTGAGTCGGGCTTGTTGCACGCTCTGTAGCGGACGGGAGAGACGATCTCTTAGACTTCCGAGACCTCTCAGCGTTATCGTTGTCGTTATCTCCTCCTTCGTCGTCGTTGTCGTCGTCACTGCTGGCTAGCATGCTGTCGACCTCATCTTGGTCATCGGAATCATCTTGTGATTTATCAGAGAGCTCCAATGGCTTGTTCCATTCCTCTTCCTCTTCCTGCTTTTGTTTCTTGATGCGCTCGACGTCGACACTCAATCCCAGACCGTCTTCGATATCACTATTGGCATCATCCCAGACCCGCTTGCGATCGATAGTAAGCGGAATATTACGCTTTAGGCGCTCATTCTTGAGCTTTGGGTTCTTAGCCTCTTCTTTCTTAATCCGATATCGTTCTGCTCGTCGAGTGGAGTCTTTGAGCCGCTTCCGCTTGATATGGAGAAGTTGACGCCTGAGTTTATTGGCGGGTTTCACATCTAAATTAGCACTTGGAGGAGGCTTCGCCTGTGACTTCCTGGAAACCATCTTGGAATAGGGATAAACCGGGAATCCCAGAGGCGCTCTTCAGAAATGGACATGAGAACCCATGGATGTAGTTTTGAGATAAAATTTGGCGGAGAAATATTTCGCCGGCGGTAGGATATCGACTCGAAGGAGATTAGGGAGATAATCAGGACCTGGTTGATGACTCGTTTGAAAGGGAAAAGAAAATAGTCTCAATTCAGTCTTTAGCTTGTTTATTATATATATATATTTCTCACTTTCTTTCCTCCGCCTTCTTTCTTTTATCTCTTATATCTTAATTCTATTTCCACTCAACCGCGTGTGGTGTTCCACTGCGACCGCTGCGGCTCACGTGGATGACTCAATTGGCTTCTTCCTTCGCTCGACTCTTTCCACGTCCCCGCCGCCAATTCCAATTTCCTCGTTGGAACCCCGCCATAGGCACGCGATCCTTTTCACCCTCCCCCGTCACCTTTCGAGCTGCCCAAGTTTCTAAAAAGAAGAACACCGCCATGGCGACCGTTAATACCAAGACCGGTCAGGTCGTTGACCGTACGGTCTTGGAGTCGATGCTCCGCCGTCGACTTTTTTACACCCCCTCCTTCGAGATCTACGGAGGGGTATCCGGTCTATATGACTACGGCCCTCCTGGTTGTGCTCTTATAAACAATATTGTCGATTTGTGGCGGAAGCATTTCGTGCTCGAGGAGGACATGCTAGAGGTTGATTGTACCATGCTGACCCCGCATGAGATCCTCAAGACTAGCGGACACGTCGAGAAATTTGCCGACTGGATGTGCAAAGACCCCAAAACTGGCGAGATCTTCCGCGCGGATCACCTGGTAGAGGAGGTTCTTGAGTCTCGTCTGAAAGGCGACAAGGAAGCGCGTGGCCAGAAGGTTGTCGTGGACGAAGAGAAAGAGGCCAAGAGGAAAAAAAAGGCTAAGGAGACAAAGGCTGTCCGGTTAGACGATGCTGTCGTCAAGGAGTATGAGGAGACTTTAGCGCAAATTGACAACTATGGCGGGCCGGAGCTGGAACAAATCATCACCAAGTACGATATCAGAAATCCGACGACCGATGGCAATCTTCTTCCTCCTGTTGCATTCAACTTGATGTTCCAGACTTCAATCGGTCCTAGCAGCAATATGCCTGGCTACCTTCGTCCTGAAACCGCTCAGGGACAGTTCCTGAATTTCCAGAAGCTGTTAGACTTCAACCAGCAGTCAATGCCCTTTGCGTCGGCCTCCATTGGCAAGTCGTTCCGGAATGAAATCTCACCCCGTGCCGGCCTGCTGCGAGTGCGCGAGTTCCTCATGGCTGAGATTGAGCACTATGTAGACCCGGAGGGCGGCAAAAAACATTCTCGCTTCGAAGAAATGAAAGACATCGAGCTTTCCTTGCTTAGCCGTGATGTGCAGCTGTCTGGAAGCACACAAACCACGAAGATGACCATCGGCAAAGCCATTGAATCCGGTCTGGTTGACAACGAAACCCTTGGATACTTCCTTGCCCGCATTCAACTCTTTCTCCTCAAGTTGGGTGTGGACCCAGCGAAGCTCCGGTTCCGTCAACACATGGCTAATGAAATGGCTCACTACGCTGCTGACTGCTGGGATGCCGAGCTGCAAACCAGCTATGGCTGGATTGAATGTGTTGGCTGTGCTGACCGAAGTGCTTATGACTTGACTGTGCACAAGAACAAGACCGGAGCGCCTCTTGTTGTCCGTGAGCCTCGAGTTGAACCCCTCAAAATTGAAGAATGGCAAGTCGACTTGGACAAGAAAAAGTTCGGCCCACGCTTTAAGAAGGATGGCAAGGCTGTTGCAGCCGCCGTCGAGGCGCTCTCTCAGGAATTCCGTGAGAAGTTGGCTCTCGATCTGGAGCAGCAAGGCAGGATCGAGGTGGATGTAGAGGGTGTTGGCTCAGGCAGAGTTGAGCTGGATAAGGAATTGATCAAAATTGAGAAGCGGACACGGATAGAGAATGTCCGTGAATACACGCCTAACGTCATTGAGCCATCATTTGGCATTGGCCGCATCCTGTACAGTACCCTCGAACATGTGTACTGGTCCCGAGAGGGGGACGAAGCGCGTGGTGTAAGCACTTGACCTTCACAGTAGTACGTTGAATTGGTCCCCACTAATATTTGTGTTATAGGTCCTGTCCTTCCCGCCAGCAATTGCGCCTACCAAGGTTCTCATTGTACCTCTTTCGAATCATGCTTCTTTCCGTCCTCTGTCACATCGTCTGATGATGAAGATGCGGCGCATGGGCATCTCCAACCGGGTTGACGATTCCTCGGCTAGCATTGGAAAGCGTTACGCACGCAATGACGAACTTGGCACGCCGTTTGGTATCACGGTTGATTTTCAGTCGGTGAAGGACAACACCTTCACCTTGCGTGATCGTGACTCGACTAAGCAGGTCCGTGCTAGCGAGGATGAGATTTTGCAGGCTCTCAAGTCCTTGGTGGAAGGTGATGAAACATGGGAAGACATTCGCAAGCGGCTGCCGGAGTTTACTGGACAAGAAGTTGATTAGATTATAAATGTACTAGAAACGAGGTGAATAGTGTTCGAGATCTTTACGGATCTCCGGCAAAAACTATTATTATGATTTCTACTTAGTATATTTCCATCGCTTCTTGATTTCATTTTAGAATGAAGTCACTGTCTTATCCATTTATTGTAAACTCTTACGTCGGTGCAGTCCTTTTTTTCTGCCAAGAGGTTTGGTTTGAATTATATTAAATCCGGGGGCCGAACGTCATCGGTAGCTTACTTGGCCTGTAACTTTGATTCCCTCCCTTGCTACTGAATACACACTCAACTCTTACCTTGTCCAGGACGAGTAGTCCATCCTGATCATGGCGCCCCTCGTACCTTCGGCTAAATTAACCCTATCCTGTCCTCTCTTTGCCGCTGATTTCGACCCGCGCAATCATGGCTTTCTTCTTGTCGCAGGCGGAGGCGGCGAAGGGCGTAGCGGTGTTGGGAACAAAATCGCAAGTGCCACCCTATCCCTTCTGGGGCAATGATTCGAGATTGCTTTGTCACTACATTCTAAATCCAAAGTCTTTCGGCTATTGACAGTGCGCTAATATTCGAGGCATAACAACAGGCACTGTTGGACACATCCAAACGCAACGAAATCTCCGAGGTGGTCGATATCGAACTATCACGCGACGAAGACTCCGTTACTTCATTGGCAACGGCGCATGCAAGCGATGATTCTATTATCGCCTTTGCCGGTATCAATAGCTCTATAGCTGAGCAAAAGCGTGGCAATAACAAACATCTAAGATCTTTCGAGATTGATTACCCCCCACGAAAAAGATCTTTTACGGATAACTCGCCCGAAGAAGTCGCAAATGGGGAAGCATATAGGGAAGCATATAGGGAAACTGACAACCAATTTCCCCAGAAGACCACTGCATTGTCTCGCACATCTTTATTTCGCACTAAAGGAACAGAAAAGGCCGGCGGTCCAGACACATATCAAAGGGTATTGCGACTCTCGCCGTGGAAAGACGCCGAGTCTCCGCGTATAGCGGCGGTTGCAACTGGGTTAGCTCCATCAGGAGAGATCGTCCTTTTTCATGTTAATCCTACACCCAGCACATCGGATATCATGGGAAGGATACAATTGGATAGTGATGAGGAAGCTGAGGATGTAGATATTGCGGATTTGGACGATGGCAAATACCAGGTGGCCTATACCAATGGCACTGACGTGTACACCTGTCAGGTCTCATCTTCAGCGAGATCTAATGCATCACCTGATGTACATTGCGTATATAGTACGCCTTTGTCTGAAGCAGCGACCAAAACCAGGCCCAAATTTCGAACCCTGCGTTTCCTATCTCCCACAATGTTGCTTCTACTTCGGAATATACCAGACCGTAAAGGCTGCGAGCTCGTGCTTCTTGATTTACCGCAAAGGCTATCACCGAAATCAAAGTCATCTGCAACCATCATCCGGCATAAGAAGCTGCGCAAAGAAATCAAAATTGGGCTGGGCCTGGACGTGTGCAATCTGGGTTCAAATCTCGAGAACCAGGAACAAATCATCATTGCCGTTTCGGGAAGTGATCAATCTATCGAAGTCCTAACGCTTGAGTACAATCCTAGGAGAGGAGGTTACGGGAAGCTACGACCCTACATTACCCTCCACGACGTCCATCCATTCTCCATGACAAAGATATGCTTCTCTTCTTTCATTCCTCCACCGAACCCAGTTAGGCCTGAGACGCCACCACAATATGTCAAGCTTGCTTCCGTCAGTATGGGCAATACCGTTGTCGTACACACGCTCCCGCTGGCCCCATCACCGCCCTCCAGTCGCTCACCGCGCTATGTGCTAGTCATGCCGGGAAATTCAGATGCATGGGCTAACTTCGCCAGTGGGCTGACTGCTCTGTTATCTATCTTCATTGTCTGCTTCCTCCTTCAGGCTTTCACCGAGATCAGGGGTGTTATGCCTCCGTATCTCGGAGCCACCGAATGGCTCCCCCCCGATATTCGTGTCGCCGTCGCGCATCCATATCATCAACCTGCGCCACATCCTTTAGCAGCGCCATCAGTCATTATGCCAATGCACTCAACACTTTCGTCACCAGTTCCCACCCTACATCACCGCTCCCTACGTGATCTCCTTCATGCATGTCAGGCAGCAGATGCGATTGATTCAATCCTCGATACCGATCTTGCAGCAAACGACCCATCCCCTTCCGCTGCCTCTCTATCACATACCTCCATTATTGTTCGTCGCAACCGTGATACGGACGAGATCCTCATAGAGTCTATGAACAGGGCATATCATAATGCACCTGACGAGGGTCTTCGCCGCTGGGAGGACCTCACCGAGAGAGATCAGATTATGTGGAAACAACAGTTGACAGATACAGGTCACTGGCGTCAAGATGAAGGCGAGGCAATTCTTCAAGGTGTTCTTTTCGGTGACCGTTCAGTCTAAAAACTTGCTTGTGGCTTTTATTTTTGTCAGTACACAGTAGGTACTGCCAAGATTGGGTATGTAGCCTGGAAGCTCTACGAAACGGAAGAAGTACGGAACTGACAAAAGGATGGGAGTTGAGTGCGAAGAGAAAAGAAAATACCACATGAGTGTAAATGTAATGATTTTGATGTGACATTTCATCTACGATTGTACGGTTTATTTGCGGCCAACTGGCCATCTATGTTGACACATTAGAAAGGAAGAAACACAAAAATATGAGCTGTTACTATTTCACTGCATGACCCCTTTGATAAATTAGGGTCCCATAATCAAGCAGAGCTCCTCGGATTATAAAGCTCCACCTCCCCCAAGGCAGCGATCAGGGCCATTTTGCCTAACGTCTTTTGACGAGAGGCCGATTGGCGTCGGCGTTCCAGGGTACGAATATGCACAAACCCTGCTGTGTGATTGACCCCTTCAGTGCAAGTTGTGTGAACGCTTGTTCATAGGAGATGTTCGGGATATCAGGATTCACGAGACTCTGACCAAACATACCAATGTAGGAAGCAATGAATGTGGCATTGGGATATAGGTAAAGCCCTCAATTCAATCACCCAGTCACCGGGTCCAATCTCGAGACCATGGCGTTTCCTTGGTGAAGAGGCCAGGTTGGATTACCGTCAGAGATAAGGAGATACGTCTGATGGACGATATTTAAACAGGTTTTCTCGGCTTCGTCCTTAGGCCTGGATTAAGTTGCATTATAGTATCGTCTATTCTCCACTACGAAGTCTATATCCCGTTCATTGAGGGACTTGGTAGATCGCCTGCCGTGATCAGCTCTAATCGAGCCCGGCTTAGAGTGTGCCAATATTGAAATATCTCCGTTAGAGTCTTTGTCAGATTCGGTCTCCACAGTTGCTCTATAGCTTTATCTCACACCGACGGATGCACTCTTGCCTGTTAATTCTCGTCCTTCTTGACTTCCAGTAACGCAATGCTCGGGCGGGGTAGCTATTTTATTTGATGACATGACGGAGCTCGTTTCCGGACACATTGTGCAGGGAAGGAGGTCAGTATGTGTGGATGTTTGTAGCCGACACAAGATCAAGCAACACTAGTAGTGAAGAGAAATGCCAATGCCCTGACAGTATCATACCAGGTCCCATAGACTTGGTTACTCAGTGGGGTGCATGCCATAATATTCAATATGCTATTTGAGCGTAACCTGACTGAAAAATATAGATAGGGTTTTCAGCCTTGCTAGACAGACTACACGTCCTAGTACGACAAGGCAAAAAACGAGAAGGATCTAGCTACTGACACGACTAGGTCGGTTCTTGCATATTGCCAATGCTTGCCAGTATCATTCTCATGCTTAACTGTAGACAGCAAAGGCCCTATAATGTAGAGAACTATGCGTAATATAATTCGCGATCCAGCCAACGGTTGCCTTGTTTTGCTTCACCTCCGGTTGATAGACGGGGTACAATATGAGCCATTCCCAAATAGCCACTGCAGCATTCGGACGCGCCGCACTCAACCTGCATAGTAGTCGTCATTCCAACCAGAGTATGTTGGCTCAGACTTGGATCTCTTGGAGACGAAGTCCAAAATCTATGGTTGCATAACTTGCATTCGATGTTTGAAAACCAAGACTCATTGTTCCTGTATGTGGGTCTATTACATAATGACCAAGAAAACAGAATACAAGTGACACAACGCAACGACCGAAAGATTCAATACGTCAAATACCGTACTGTATCTTATTTCAATACATGGATACGGCGTACTATTGCGACCACTCCGCAACAACGGGTTCTCATCGATTTCTGCCAGCAGAATTCCTGTTTTCATTCCGGGTATTTAATATTTCTGTATTTATACATGAGAAATTAGTATAAATACTAAGAAATATATGTATTTTGTACATTTGTCTATAAAATCTTGCTTTTAAATATAAAGATTACTAAAAAAAATAGCTGTATATTTTATATATAATCGGTTGTATTGCTAGATATAGAATTAGAATTAAATTTAAATACACTAGTCCCCAAACCTAGGCACCACCGCCCCTAAAGTCTGTATACTTTGGCCCCTAAATCTAGATACTACAGTCTATAACGTAGCCGGTAAGCAACCCGGTAGACCCTGTATTCCATATAAAATGGCATATTTTTAAATGCCAATATCTCAACAAGATTATATTCTGTGTATTTTTAATTTTATTTATAGTCTATTATATACTATAAGAATAAGCTATTTAATTTATAGATTCTAATAATCTTTAATTACCAGAGTAATATAAATTACTATGTATTTTATAGTATTTTATTTATATAGCTGTAATTTATATTTCTAGAATTTTATTTCTACAGATATTCAAGATATATATAAAAGATATCTATACTAATACTGTATCAAATTGCAAAGTATATAGAATATAGCCTTATTAAGCTATTGACATTTAAAAATATGCCATTTTATATGGAATACAGGGTCTACCGGGTTGCTTACACTACCGGATTGCTTACCGGTTACGTTATACTGTAGGTAGCCCCTAAATTGAGCTTAGTAAAAAGGCGGTGAGATAGCGGGAACTATTTTAGAGTAGACTATATATATTGTATATTGGTATTATACTTATATTCTTATATTTAGTACTTCTACCTAGATTTTACTAGAAACAGTATTTAATATAGTAATTTATATAAAGAAATATATAAAATATATATATTTCAAGCCCTTTTATAAAATGATCTTATATTTAAAGAGATAGCGATACAGTATATTACTAGGCGGTGAATGGACTTGGAGAGCCGTTGTTGCAGAGTGGCCCGCAATACTAGTAGTAGCCCGTACATGGATGAGTAACGATAAGAAGCCAACCGGATGAAAAATACAAGAGTATAATTAACCATCTAGGGACGATCTCCCGTTGCAACCTGAACAAATCCCTGCCCTATTACTATTTGCCTATCAACAAACCACGGCATTTTTCCTATTCACTTGTATATCTACCTACTCTGATGCTGTACTGGTTCTGTACTCCTAACAGAGTCATAAAACGACGCTTAGTCCTTTCAAACATAGCTCCTCACATTAGACCCTAGAAAGACCAACGCCCAACAAACACATTTTAATGAAAGACACAAAAGGGCCATATCCATCCATATCTTATCACAGTTCCAACAAAACATACCATATTCGATGGCAACCCACATATCTCTAGTGAAGACTCCGCGCCGGTTTCTCTTTATCGCGTCAATTGGAAATCCCCGTCCCTACCGCCAAACTCGTCACAGCGCCGGACATATCCTCCTCGATGCCTTAATACCTCTTTTACCCAACAGGTTTCCCTTGGTTTCCGCCAAACACCAACTATCTGCTGGGCCCTTGTTTTATCGAACATGGTATAGCCCATCGTACATGAATGAGTCGGGTCCGAAGCTTGTCCGACAGCTGAAGAACTGGATATCAACAACACAGACCGAGATATTGGGAAAGGTGATCATGCAGGGAAATGTGGCGCTCTCTAAGACAACTGAGGTCGCAGATCCTGAGAACCCCGAATGGCAACGTCGTGGCACTGACCCTCAGTCGCTGAGATTCTTAGCCCCCACCCTGGTGATCCTCCACGATGAACTGGAAGCGCCCTTGGGAAAAGTCAGAGTAAAACGGGGTGGGCCTGAAAAGGCCAGCTTGCGCGGCCATCGAGGTCTGACCAGCATCATGGAGAGTCTACGGGGAAAAGGCTTGCACCCACCGCGTACAAGTCCTGGCGAAACTCGTTCGCATGAAGACCTTTCTGTATTGCGAGTAGGGGTCGGGATTGGTCGTCCATCCACCCGAAATCGAGGCGATGTTGCAGACTATGTTCTCATGGAAATGAACGACACTGAGCTGGCTGCAGTACGTGCAGCAGCTGGACCGGTATTGGACATCTTAGCAGATGAAATATACCGTGATGGTAGCGCGCTGTGATATTCGCGAATAACTGCGGTGAGCTATACAGCAACCGATGAGGCTAAAATACTGTACAGATAAATAGAACCACATAGACAGATACCCAAGAAAATAGTACATGAAGACACAAATTGCGCCAGCGATGTCTGAAAATTCACTGAAAAGACTTGTTTGTTTGTCCATATGCCGCAACATTCCAAAATTCGGAGCCATTATCATTGGGACTTGGGCGTATCTGCTTTTGGCTACTCTGCCTCTCTTATCCCACTAGACAAGAAATTTTGACATAATATATAATGACTCCTAGTCCTAGAGACCCTTGGACGAGCGAGATAATAGACCCGGAGGCAAGCCTCGACAGCATTAGTTAGTTCTGTAGAGCAAATGGCAAACAGGCCAGCAATGATACAACCAATTTCAAAAATCAAACAGTCCCCGCTATACTCAAATCACGAATCTCCTGCAGCACTTCTTCTACCCTGTTATCCAAGTCGCCCCGAGCATACTGGTCTCTTGTTTCCGCGTCAAGGTATTGTTGCACTTGTGCCATGCGAGAGTATGCCTCTGCACAAAAACGCAGTTGGATCTTGACCAAAGCTTCAAAGCTAGGATCCAGATAAGGTACACGCAGGTCGATAAGTTGCGGGAGTTCGGTGAAAAGTTGTTCATTCAACTGTTCATATGCTTGCTTAGCAATTTCCGTTTCGCGCTCCGCCCTGGGAAGCTTGGTAGCGTCCTTGTCTGGCTTTTCGACCAACTTCTTCACCTTGGCTCGCATAGAATCGTAGTCGAGTAGCTTGTGATTGCGTTTCTTGATGCACTCATTGATGTCAGGGAAGTAAGCGCAAAAGCGCGAGATCGGTTCAAGAACGGTAGTTCTAATACACCAGTTAGCGGCAGCTATGGAATTTCCAATAGTAGGATGTCACACACCTGTATGGCCCATCCAAGGCTTTTATCGTCTCGGCATCAAGATCTTCCACAGCTTGTTTGTAGCTCCTGCTCACACCATCGCGCGTTCCAGCATCACCGTAGAAGGCATCGATTGTCTCCGCAATACGCATCTGGGAGGCAGTCATTGCTGTCACAACCAAGGACTTAGCATTTCGCTCCATTTAAATGAGTAATAAATCCCACCTCGTAATGAATCTAGATAGCCTTTAGCTTCCTTTTGTAGACGGTTGGCAGCGGCCTCCATGGTCCGGTATCGCCTATTGGATTCCATCAGTGACTGGCTTAGCTTATGCCAGATCTCTTGATGCCATTACCGTTCTTCAATTTCATAGTCACGGTCGTTTGTCCTCTCCACATGACCTGTAAAGGTTATACTATATCAGCAACTGACTACTGCTCACAACAACTGTCACTTGGTAGTCTCGAGCCGCGTGGCTATATAATAATGTACATACCCGTCTTCATCATGACTTGGGTAGTAGCACGGTTAACATTCTTCTTGAACCCTAAGATTCACAGACTGCATATCAGCACTTAACCTGACATATGTAGAGATAAGGAACCCAGGAAGCTTTGCGCACCTGCCCAGGACATGATGACGGCTAAGCAGGCAGAACCGACTGAGTACTACTGCAGGCAATGAAACAAGTGATGGCGGTGAGGATTTTGATAGAATATGTGCAGGTAATGTAGGCAACGAGAGAATGCTCGGATTGTCTGGCGGGGTGTTAGTTGACGATAGTTGAATGTTCGAAAGACAGGTGACTGTCACAGGGCTGGTAATGCGGGACTTCGGGATCCCTCTAATGTGGCTATGTGTGGCTGTGTATGTATGTGCATTCATACGTCTTCTCCAGCCTTATAGAAGAACAGTATTGTACAGGTAATTATACTCAGTCTTATACAATACGGTAATAAATCCCCATCAATCGTCTCCTCTTACGTCATGTATTGAACTTGGATCCAATACATGAGATGAGGATGGTGATGTCAATTCGATCTGACGGAGTAGTACCCGTAAGAGCGACATCTTCTAAAAGGCCGTACTCTACCCAGTGACGAGTGTGAATATGGGTGTCCTGTATGCCCTCCATGTTAATCAGAGTTTCCTCCAGATCCTGCACGACTTCAGAGAAACTTCTCATTTCTCCTAAAATGGCCCGTTCCGCAACCACATACTCATTGGAACAATTCACACTGTGAACCTAGGCTTTGGTTGTGACATATTGAGTATAAGTATGATACCTATCCATCAGGATTGTACACTCAGGGATGAGAATGACAGAAGATAAGTCTAGTTAAGAGCCCTACACCAAGTAAAGCTTATACGACTACTACTGCGTTCAAAAAGCACCACACTTTGACTAAGCCCTAAATGAGCGGTTAAGCCGAAGGTAAGATGGATCTGCAAGTTGAAATGGTCTTCCGGACCAAACGAGTCATTTGAGTCTAGCCCAATGGAAATACTACGGAGTACTGGTATTTGGTTCCCACATTGTAACCATTCCACATTTTGACCACGCCCTTCCTATGTGGATCCTGGGATCCCTGAGAATTATGCTGCCTGCTACCACCACACGAGCATAACCACATACATGAGGACATGATGCCAAGAAATTCCAATGCAAGAAAAAAGCAAAAAGGACTAGGCGCCAAGAAAGACCAGTTCACACGACAAGAAAGTCATGCATGGTACGGAGTACTCCCTACATTCTTATTGAGTAGTCTCTCACTAGACGCTGATAACCTTGCGCGAATTAGGTCAGAGTACTAGGCAGAAGCTACAATGGCGGTTTGTGAAACGGACGGGGTGAGGGCTCTTGCTCTGAGGAATGTATTCCGGGTACTCCAAAATTGTAGATACTAGTGACTTCTTGGTGCCGTCATTTGTAGGAGTGTAGTTAGAGGTGCATAACTGTGACTGCAACTATTCAACTAGCTATAGAAGTTGTACGTTTTTGGGGCTTTTGAATCTACCGGTTTATATTCCAGCTAGGAGACGGGGTACTTAAATGAATATACGGATACAATAACATCAATATATATCGTTCATGGTCACTCAGTACGGAAGAAAGAAAGAACAAAATGAAAAAGCGAATACGTAATTGTGTCTATGAAGCTAGCTTAGGGAAGACATAGTTTCACTGCTAAGACATGTACATACACATCGCAACTGTCGCAGAGAATTTCCCCACAAGAAGAGTAGAGAAAAAAAAAAAAAAAGAAAAAGAAAGGGCGTATTGCCTTGCATGAGGAAGAACTACCGTGTGAGTGATGGTTTTACTAAAAGAGCATAGCTGAAAAGCTCACCGAACCAAGTCAAGGATAGTAAATGTTGATATTAGGAATGTAGGTATTGAAGTGTTTTACTAGGCCGATGCCATCCAGACTTTTCGATTCTGGCGATAGAATAGCAACTGAATTGGCATTTCTAGCCGACAATGATGCTTTGGTAAATACTAGACCTCGCTATGCCTCTGTCCTGCAGTTTAAGGCAAGAAGACATAAGGCATCACATGATGGGAGACGACACAAGCATTAGTTTCACAGGCAAACGAGGCCGCTCCACTGAAAGCCCATGTTCCCCCAATCATCCCCTTGAACTCTCGTGGAATCACAACAGTATTCATTATAATATATGCAACTAAAAGGGGAGGGAGAGGGAGAGAGTAGCTGGCCTTGTTTATGACCAGCAAAGATACATCAAGTTGTAGAATTTCTGATAAGAATCGCATTGAAACAAGCAGTGTCAAAGGGTATCCAAATAATAAGAGCCCAAACCCCGAGTACAAAATGAGACAGTCCCACAGATATGCAGTTCGCTATAACTGACCAAATATGAAACGCCCTTGTATAAACAATTTGATTGATAAATTGCAGAATAAGCGTAACCCAACCGGGAAACTAAACGTGCCCTCAGCTCCATAGTGACCTAATTGAATGAGCTAGTAGGTCAGTAACATCAACTTATCTGTCAGCCAAGAACCCAGATATAGAAAGGGTGAAAGACTGTCGTTGAACTCTGCATGCCGGGATAAGTAGAATGATGGAGATACAACATATCTGATTAACAAATGCAAAGACAAAGACGAAGGAAAGAAGGAAAGAGAAGGAGCGCAAGGTCATGACTCTTCGTTGCATTAGCGTGAAAACATAAAAACAAACTAAGCCTTTAAGCTAGCAGGCAGGGAGGACATGCGCCGGTATAGAAAGCAAAAGGACCTCCTTTTTATGGAACAGGTGAAGAAGGTCTAAAACCCCAATGAATTGGGATAAACAAATGAGCCACCCGGTTTTATCACAAAACTAGGCATACAGAGGCAGACTACCACGAGAGGAACAGAGTCCGGACCAATGTTCAAAATCCGCCCAGGCTCTGCCCCCTAGGGATACACTATCTGCGAAAACCAAAGCCTCAAGGACAAGACACACTGACTAGATCAGAATCCCTCCTCGCCAGCCTTGCACAATTTGATCTCGCGAACCCATTCGGATTTGAGGACCTGCGAGGCGTTGATACGACGAGAAGGGTTTGGATCAAGGATGGAATAAATCACGTTCCGACAACGAGCCTGCGAGTCATCAGTAAGCTTAGACGCACCAAATAGACTGTTATCAGCTCTTACCCGATGCAGAGTCTCGATGGGAGCGTAACCATCTTCATGCTTTCGACCTTCCAAGTATCGCTGATAGAATTCATCTTCGTCTTTGCGGGCTACCCTCCATAGATGACGCCCTGTCCTCATTGCCATATAGATTACACCAGTGGCCCATAGATCGACTGCCCTCGGATCAAATTCCCTTTCGATATATTCTTCAGGAGCTATATATGGAGCGGAGCCGCAAAGTCCTGCTGTCATGTGCGCTTCCTTTTCCCAAGCCATGCGGAAACACTCCCCATTTCCGAAGTCCGTAATTTTGAGCGCACCATGAGTAGTCAACAACAGATTTTCTGGCTTAAGATCACGATGGGCCACGCCCATTTCGTGCATGTATTCAACACCGCGCATGAGCTGCTTGAAGAAGCAATCGGCCTCGGCAACTTCCAGTTTTCCTGCGGCCAGCACAAGGGTGTAGAGATCGCCACCGGCACAATATTCCATTACTTCGCAATAATCGCCCTTAGCATCCTGCAAGAGGTCAAGGGTGTGGATGACATTCGGATGGCGAAGTGACGAGGATATACAGAACTCGGAGGTCAGGCGTTTCTGGTATTTCTTGGTGGTCTCTTGAGGACGACGGCGAAATTCTTTAACAGCATATAGTTGTTCGACCCTGGAATCTTTGGGATCGACTTTGTGAGAGATTCGAACGATGCCGAATGCGCCCCGTCCGACGATCTCCTGGCATTTACCATATTTATCGACTAACGAAGCTGTGGCGTTGGGGCCACCCTTTTTATCTGCGGCTAATTTGTCACGTTCATTCTTGAACTGGTCAATCCATGTCGACATGAGTGATAGCTGCTGATCCTCGACATGATCGTCTTTCTTCCTGCCGCCGCCAAGCATGTCGCGGAGAAGGTCTGTCAATTTCTCCTGCCGCCGTGTACTCTTAAGGTGATGGCAGTGGGTGTGGTCTGGCAATGCTTCAAACCGTTTGTGTGCTGCTGCCGATGAGTCTTTTTGATCCTTTCCACTGCTAGACTTTGGCTTTCTCTCGTTGTCCTCCTTCGTAGAAGTCTGTCGCGATGGAGCTCTAGAAGAAGGCCTAGAAGTAGGCTTAGACTGCCTCCCGCTACCATTGCTAGGTGGCTTTACGCTGTCTGTGCTGCTGTCTGAAAAGTCACGATGGGTATCCGGCTCCTTTGAAGTTGTCTTCCCTGTGTTGGAAAACATACGAGAGATGCGATTTGCCATGGTCGGCCTGGCAGTTTTCGCAGGCGGAGGGGGCGTGGGGAGAACATCCCCGTTCGCTGCGGACAGATTCATGCCCGCAAGAGCGCGTGTTACCGAGGGCTCTCCATCTCGAGGATCGTACGATATCTGTGACGCTGCGGCGGAGGAGACTGCGGAAGGTACAGGTGAAGCTGATTGTGGAGTCATGTGCGGTAACTAATTGTAATGTACACGGAGGACGAGAGTGACAAAGGTTGCCCCCGTGACAAGGTAGGAGAATAAACGCCTACAGCACGAAGCTGAAGAGGCTCCAAAAGATTGTTATTGAAGAGGTTTAGAGGGTGGAAGGGAATTGAGAGAGGAAGAGGAGGGGGCGAGGAAGACGGCAAAAAAAAGAGGTGTGGTGGCCCCCGGTGACCGGTGGTGGCCTGAGGCGACGGTCTCCCTGAAAAGTGACGAAACTGACTTGAAAGTGGGCGGGCGAGGAAGGGGAAGGGGAGGGGGGGGGGGAAATGAGAAGAAAAAATAAAATAAAAAGGGAAAATTAGCGCAGCAAGGCACGGAATGTCCAGATGGGACGGTACCACGCTGAGAACCACAGAATGAGACTAGACTCTTATGTAGCTCAAAGATTCCAGTTGGGGCAGGAGGCAGCTCCAGAAAGAAAGGCAGTAATCCAAGAAATTCAAATACTCCGTAGTAGTAGTAGTAAGTAGTACCCAGCAAGAGTCTCATGAGAATGCAGTTGCCTGCCGGGGGAAAGTCCAGGTTGAAATAGTATTCCGGAGCTTCTAGATAGTACCAAAGTAATGTAAAGTAATATTGAAAGTATGGGTGGGTGTCCCTTTAGCTTCCTATAATAAAGCGACCAGTCTTTTTCTCGCCTCGAATTCTATTATTTTATATTATGGTGGGAATCAGTGCCTATGGGTACGCCTTGTGCTGAGGTTACAAAGGGGATTGGAAGAGACTTTCTTGTTGCCGGTTGTGGAAGTAAGAAGCCAATACCTAATGGAGCCGAAGCCCTCGTTTTTTTTTTTTTTTGTCAGAATCGAGTAATCAGATGGGATTTTTGTTGGAAATTTGCTAACCCTCCGTTCGCAGGCCTCGTCGATGGTACGCATTATCTGTATCGTCCTCTGATGGTATGGTATCATACAATTGCAGCCACAGCTGTTCATATAGCCAGGGCACCACCGTGGGAAATGGCTGTATAAGTATGTATGTATTATACAGAGTATCTATGTATGTATGAGTACCCACCATGATAATGTGAATATAGTATCCCATTGGAGCCACCACCTTGAATTTTACAGGATTGTCCTTACCTTACACAGGTGTCTTGATTCTATTTCTAAAAACCACTCTGTACTGACTGTTTCTCTCAAGTAACAACGTATCTATGAAAGTCATTCCCCGACAATCGGACAACGGGACAATGGAGGTGAAGAGTGGATGAGACAAATCACTCAGTGCTGCTACTTACTACTAGCCATGTATGTATATGTACCTAGGTGGTACTGCAGACTAATTGTACCAGTAGTAGTACGTTGGACGAGATGTAAGAAAACCAAAGTGGCGCGTTCCTCATCCTTCAGGTTACTCTGTGTACTTTGTAGCAAAGTAAACACTTCGCAGACTAGTTAGTCTAATATGAGGTAAGAAGCCTCATACATTTCCTTTCACCACTTAATATATATTTATTTATTTTTTAGCCGAATTTTTTTAACACTTTGTTGTCTGGAGAAGGACTGTTAGAAAGATGCTGGAGCTACTCACTTCTCCTGAGCCATCAGTAATTACTGATCGTTGTTTCATGTTTTGATTCTTCATTTCTTTCCAACCTTGTCCCTTGAAGATCAGTCGGATGACGTCCATCTATTGATAGCTTTACACTCACTTCCGCTTTGTTTGGCTCATCTGGACAGGATGACACTGGCAATTACCAAACAAATGCGACCCGCATAGGATATTAGTCAATCTCGGGAGTTTAAGTCAGACTGAGGCTGTGCATTCTGCAGTTCTATGGATCATATGGGTATGCTGTCCCCGCACATCATTCACAACGGGAGCCGATGGCTTGGGTGGCTGGATGAGTTTAGGTAGAACTACGGGAAAGCGTCACATTATTACTCTGGCCTAGCTTGCTCCGTACTTAGTTACCTTTGTGTGGCGGTTGCTTAAATGGCTTAATAAAAAAAACCCTCTTCATCCACACAATGAGGGGTAATGAAAGAGAGGGCCTGGAAGTGGGCTACTAATGAGATAGTCGGCGGCCAACGTCACTAGAGAACACAGAATGTCTAATATAGGGTGTTAGGGATCGACCCTTTTTCGGGGTTTCGCCCACCAGTTGCATCTCATACGGCCAATGCCAATGCACGGGTTGATTCTCTATCCTCTCTGCCCTGACTGCCCTTTTCTCTGGATTATAGCACTTATTCCCTCGATCAAATACATCTTGTGGGATCAACTAACGGGTACATTGACCATTTTACAGCTTTTCCGACAATGACGGGGCTGAAGCTTGCATATCAGATTTCTCTTGCCTACTCCGGAGTAAGCCACTGACGGGTTGGACAGGCTATGACAACATTCTTTCTAGATATTACTACACAGTAGTCAATGGTGGGGAAATGGTCAGATTTTCTCGTGGCGGTTACCTCACTTGAGGAGGTTAATGGGTATACTTTGGAGCTGTTGATGGCTTTGTCTTAACTTCGAACTTTGGTCTGTGATCAGATCATGAGTTTCTCTACCGAATTATGAACTGGAAGCGACTATTTCTCATGCACATGGCCCTTTTTGGCTTTCTACCTGAGGGATCCGCGTGGGGTCAGCAGATGTCAAGGTGAATTGACGACCGAGTGCTAAGGCTATCATCGACAACTCTTATTGATTTATCTACAACTACTACTATTGCTATCATTTCCTTTTATTCCCCCCATTCTTTTTTCCTTCTGAAAAGTCATCCACCGCCAAACATACCTACCAAAACAAAACACCTCGAGCCACGTGATGATCAATACTTCTTTTGTCAATTTTGACATGGGAAGGTATGCATAACTGTTTACAATGCTACATCCACCAGGCCTCGTATATCCGTACCAATGCTCCAGCGCAGACGACATCGGCTTATTAGAGCTAGTACTCCGGACCTCGGCTGTGGCTGCCGTCCCCGGAGTGTCTTGGAGCATGATCCAAACCTAATAGCTTCACAGATCTCCGTAGAGAACCAATCTGTACCTAGGCATTTGTAATTTAAATTGCAAATTCCTACCTAGGGTTAGCTAACTGAGCATGGAGCGAGATGCTTTTCCCTTTCTTTTGACCTCTAATCTCCCCTCAACGGCGGTGGTAGATGGTACCTAACCCTAATCTATACAACTGACGTAAATCGACCAGCATTATCAAAAAAATGCACGAGGGATTTTTGAGACCAATCACAGGCCAGAAGAAAAAGCTAGGGTAAAGAAAACGGCCCCGTCTAAAATTACTTACCACGCTGCATCATGGTGAGTGGGGCGTTCCCGATGGAATCTGTACTGTACCACGCTAGTTGCCTTAGTAGTACTGCAACTGACACGAAGTGCCTCGCTCATATCCAGAGTTAATCCTTATTATACCTGCAGGAGGGTATTTTCTTTCCTCCACCCCCAAAACTCTTCAATATGCCAGGTTACCAAGGGGTTGAACTGATCTCCGATACCGCGGCTATATTACTGCATATAGATACCGTATTAGATCGGAATTGACTGGATGGTTCAAATTGTTTATGGGTGATTAGAAAAAGAAAGATGCGTTAATCTCGGAAATCAACCCATCCGTTTCCGATGGGTGCGGGTACTCGTTACTGTTGTCCTTTAACATCTTTTGATATTACTCGATATAACCCATGATCCACAGCACACTTCTTGGTCACCCGATGGTTTGAGTTTGACGAGTCGGTCAAAACCCCAGCTATTGCCTTGATGCTTGGAGTAGGGACTCAAGTATAGAAGTGTTCGTTCAAGTTGTATGTGACGGGGTCAGGTTCACCGCCAGGTCTTTATAACCCTCCTATCGCTCACCACATGCTTCAATGACTGCACACAAAATATACACTCCTGGACACAGCGAGCGGTGTACTTGATTGCTCAGGGGTGGGAGTCAAAAGCAGGGATTACAACTCTGTACATAGGTATCATGATTGTGGATGGACTTACTGAAAGTCTTAATTTGCCATATTAAACCACTCCACAAATCTTCCCATATGAAAGCGACAATTTTCAATCCATCTAGGGTGATAGTAGTCTATTATCAGTTAAACGATTGGCTCGGGTGGAGGGTTAAAACTAGGAGACTTCCCGTAGTCGGGAAAACCCTCACTGTGTCTGTACCATAGTTTTATTTTATTTTATTCCCTTCTTCTTTCATCTCTCGAAACCTTCCGTTAACTACTCCATACAACTAGTACACTGCGGTCAACAAAGCGGGGCCTAAAGGGCTGGCAGTCTACTTTACGCAGTACGCAGTTTATGGGGCTCCCCTTCCTTAAGCGAATGAATCGCCGCGAGTCAAAGTTCAAGCTTCGTGCATCCCTTTGGCCTGCCCGAACAAGATTAAGCTGTTTCTGAAACTTAACCCTTTGTGTGTGGAGCATGAGCCGTTTCTCTTGCCAGTTGATGTTGTACACTGCATTAGAATTTGTCAGGTGATATTCGGCATGATCATATGGAATGAACTGTAGGCACATTGTACCTCTCATGACTTGAGACCTTCACTTTTGATAAAAGACATTTTGAGCAGGGTGGTTCTGTCCAGTATTTGGATTAGCACAATAATTCCTTTTCAAGTGGTGTACAGCAGTATGAACTGGTCTCCCCCGTACTACCGAATCGTGCCTTTTCAGTCCTGTAATAGGCTTGTATGGGTGATTGAATTGTCTTTTTTGTCACTCGAAAGACTATGACCCCTACCCCTAACTTTAGCAAAATCAAGTCCAAATACCTACGAGTAGCTGGGTGTGTATTTACCCAAATCATGGGAGAATTTGTGAATATTACATAATAACACTGATAATTAATTAACTAATATTAGAACTGGCCTCTCATTCCCAAAGCTACCTTGTGCTAGGCTTCTTTACAGTAACTTGTTCTGGAGTGAAGGCAATGATTTAACTGGCGGACATCATCGTCTAATGAGCAAAGGCCTGGTGATCTTGCTCTAATATTGATTTGCTTGAACGTGTGATTTCTAAACCATCTCGGGGACGGATGACCTCAGTCTGAATCATTCGTATGTCATATTTATGGTCAGAGCTCTCATTGACATTGATCAATATTACGTCTTTTTAGAAAAGATTAGCTTCCTGAAAGCAGCTCCATATTGCTATAGAAATCATTGCTATGAGTAGAACCTCCTCTTACCTCAAAACGACCGTTTCCCGCTAGTTTGCCTACTCACGAGCTACCTCACGATAACCTCAAGTCGAAGATATCAATAAGTCAGAAAACCTTGGCATACTATACAAAGTATCAATCTGCAGATAAGCTACCTGATAGGTTGTATCAAATGTACACAGAAGTCGGATTGTACCGATCATGAACCAAGCAAATATAGAAATGAACCCTTCGAATTGCATCATATCGACCGATCTAATCTGGAACATTATCGAAAACCTAATTCGCCGCATATATAAGGATGACGGCCATCTGATATTAAAAGTGCGTTGGAATGGGGGAACTGAAACGCTTAAATATTCGTTATTGTTCCCGGTCAAGCCACTTCGTAATCCTCCATAGCATTCTCTATATATGCCCACTACAAATACGTTGTGTATATTCCTTATAACATCGCCAGTAGTTAGAATAACCACGTCGAATCCTTAAGAAAGAGAAGCCGAAGACCGCTACGAGGCTCAGAATGATTCCTCCCCTATCAGCAAAAGTAACATCGTACGTGGCGACCGCCTACGTCATGCAAAGCCCCGTACTCAGGATGGATATAGCGGAGGACGTGATGAGGACGACCTACCCGAGGATGTTCGTTATGGACAGTCTGGAGGGTCTGCCATGGGTGGAATTTTCTAAAGTTTTCAATGATTATCCAAAAGCCTGATGTGCAATTCATCTCAAGTGAAATCATGGGCAATATACTGTGCCATAATGTATTCGACAAACAAAAGTTCTTATATGCGTGGTTATTGATTTGGTACTTGTTAATCGCATAGTGAGAAATCAGCCGCCATAGAGCCTGAGAGAGCCGGTTATCATCCTTTGACCCATAGCTTGCATCTAGTAATTTGATGCATATCACACAGGTGCATCAGCAACACGGCTATGGTACAGCCCCTGCGCCTAGAGACTCCTGGAAAATACTAGCCGCACGACGACCCTTCCGGGTCGATAGTAATTCCCGGGTTAGGCTGCGCATATCTTTGATGCGTCTTTCATAGCACTGCCTTGGGAGAAGCGAGGCACGTTGGTTAACCCCGGAATCTATCGAATTCTCTTTCTGTAGATACCCGACAAGTTGATCTCATGTCTACTGCACGATTGGCTTCTTCCACTTCGAAGAGGCAGAGACGACCAAATTGATGGAGACCCTAGAGTCCACCAGTTCTCATGACAGGACACGCGTCTGTTAATGTGTCAGCGCCTAAGTTGAGCTGAGCAGGGATGACAGATATACCACAAATTGTTCCAAAGACTCCTCGAAAAGCTCATTATTTACACCTACACCACCCGGATGTTCGACCGGGGACAACGGATTCTTGACCACTAAGACAATTTCCTCACATTAGCGTCCGGTGAAGTCTTCCAATCCGTGAGCTTGCATACCATATTCAACATAAAGATTGATATAGATCTGCTGCAATGCAATTCGCATGCTTGGACTCTTGACATCGGTAAGCATTACGAATTTGATGTTGGTAGGCGTCTCATAATAATGGAGCTTGTATTGATTGGTATGGTAGGTAACAAAGCTGAAGACCAGGTTTCGACCGTCAGTATCAGCCTCTTCTACCGAGTTGGCAGTGATATGGGGGATTGTCCTCACCTATCATCCTCACCCCCTAATTTGCGCACCATATTACGGAGGGAGAAGACGGTGCCGAAGATCAGCTTAGCATCGTCGTCGGTAGTCCGCGCAGATTGGCCCAGCACAGGCGGTAATGCATTGGGAGTGGCAGGTGTTTCTGAAGTTGGACGCGAGGACTTTCCAATAATTGATGGCGGACGGGGCACCCAACGTCGTTTGTATATACATTCCGCTAAGAATATGAGAGCAGTCAGTTAATATACCTTTGTTGAGGGTTGGGTAAGAGGCAGAGGCACGTACCATGGCGGTCAAAAATGTAAAAGGAATAAACAACCATTCCGGTCAAGAGATAGCAGACAATTCACCACAGAAGGATACACAAGTTCTGACCTGACGAAGGAAAATTAAAGCGCGGTGATCTAAAGGGGAGAAGGTTGTTATACAAAGATGTAATCCCAGAGACCGTTGAATTAGGCTCGTTTAGGTGGACGGATCGGTATGCTCGTGGGCGGTGAGCGATCCAAAATAAGATCAGATGTTTGTTTATCGATAAAGATTGACTTGTGCCTGAGGATCCCAATTGGAAAGTGGAAATGGTCAAGATTCCTTTTTTCTTCCCTGTTTTGTTTATAGGTATCACTATTATACTGTAGCATCATCCTTCTTATTTCCCTCTAGTCCCCATTTCTTCTTCATCTGTGTCCCCTTCTTTTTTTCCTGTGTATTTTCCCCAACTTGCACGTTCAGCCGTCTACTACTTCTCCTATAGGCCCATTAGAACGTCCCAGCGTTGTCGCCTCTTGTTCTCTTGTGCAGCCCACTTTCTTCCCCACATCTGCCTAGGCATCCGGGTTTCGCGTCTCTGCTATCTCAACGGAGAATTAGACATCCCTAACTTAAAAGTTCTCGCTCTGGTATTTTGGGGATCGCCCTGTTACCTTTTCGTTGTTCATCGTATTCAATGGCCAACGAATATGCCTACCCCTCTTCGCAGGATGCTAATCAATCTTCCGGTGGTCGCCCCGGTCTTCGTCATCCGCGACCAGTTCGTTATGCGTAAGCTCTACATCACTTTGATCTTCTTCTCCCATTTCCTTTTCTACGTTTCGTCTCCTGCGGGTTCCCAGCTATTCTATTATAGAGTGGGTTGCTAAAAACCACGGTTTTAGCTCGACACCTTCATATGAGAGTCCACGAAGGCATTATCGCCGAAACCCAATAGCCAGACGCCCGGTCAAGGTGGTTCTTCAGAGAATATGTTTCATTTCTCTCTGTAGGAAGCTAACTGGACTGGCGGTAGGAAACTCTGGATGCTCGATCTGAATATACCACCAGCCAGGATGATGGTACCGCTGAACACAGAATCAACCAATATGTGATTAAACAAGAGATTGGCAGGGGCTCTTTCGGAGCCGTGCATCTTGCTACGGATCAGTTTGGGAATGAATACGTAAGGCCTTCTTTCTGTCTTGGTAGCTTGGTTATGGACTTATACCGTGACATGAAGTACAAAGGGAAAACAAAACTCCCAGCTAACAACCTATACGCTGAGCAAGGCCGTCAAGGAATTCTCCAAGGCACGGCTTAGGAAACGCGCACAGTCACACCTGTTACGGAGACCTCGAGGTCCTAAGCGCCCATCAGATGGCTTCAATTCCCCACTTCACCGTCGTTCGCTGGAAGATCCAGATGAAAAGAGAAATGCCCTTTACCTTATCAAAGAAGAGATAGCTATCATGAAGAAACTGCATCATCACAACCTGGTGTCTCTGATTGAGGTCTTAGACGACCCGACGGAGGATTCTTTATACATGGTTATGGAGATGTGTAAGAAAGGGGTGGTTATGAAGGTTGGGCTTGAAGATAGAGCCGACCCATATGATGACGAGCTCTGTCGCTGTTGGTTCCGCGACCTGGTCCTGGGAATAGAATATCTGCACGCTCAGGGCATTGTACATCGCGATATAAAACCAGATAATTGCCTAATAACGAGCGATGACGTTCTCAAGGTAGTGGACTTTGGGGTATCCGAGATGTTCGAGAAAGACTCCGATATGTTCACGGCGAAATCGGCTGGCTCGCCTGCTTTCCTCCCACCAGAGCTATGTGTTGTCAAACACGGGGATGTCTCGGGGAAAGCGGCCGACATATGGTCTATGGGTGTTACGTTGTACTGTTTGCGGTACGGTAAATTGCCCTTCGAGAAGCAAAGCATCTTTGAGCTGTATGAGGCTATTAAGACTGACCCAGTGGCATGTGAGGGGGAAACCGATGAAAACTTCAAGGACCTGATGTCACGGATTCTGGAGAAAGATCCTACCAAAAGGATCCAAATGAGTGATCTGCGAGTAAGTGAGACGAGCATTTTCTACTCCCACAACAAAGCATTGCTCATAGAAAGAAACTCAGGAACACCCCTGGGTCACAAGGGATGGAATAGACCCACTGTTGCCGGAGAGCGAAAATACTGCTGAAATAGTTGGACTCCCTACTGAAGAGGAAATGAACTCGGCTATCACAAAGACTATTGGTCATGTCCTAGCTGTGGTAAGCACTGTACAGATTTTATTGCGTCTTGAGGCAAGCTAACAAGGAGCTACAGATGAAAGCCGTGAAGAATTTCAAGAGACTAATTGACCCTGCCAAGGCAGACCCACCTATGCAGAGTATTCTTGGACAAGAGTATGAGACGCACTTTGTCCAACCACCCCTTGAAATGGAACCAGAAGAAAGTTTCGCAGCTGGTACTGTTTCAAATTCCAACAAAAGCCAGAGCCTAAACACGTACAATAGAAATGCCTGGAAACGTGATGACGTTCTCAAAGGGTATCATCTGCATTGCGAAGAGCCACGCTTACATCAGCTCCTAGACAGCACAGACTCCAGTATCTCTGGGAGACAAGGGTCTGTGTTTTACGATAGCAGTAAGCAGACTGCAAGCGTCAGGCCTGAGGGAAGTGACTCGGGCTACATACCTAGCAGCAAAACACCAGGGGCATCTTTCGATGACTTGCAGACCATAACCACACCTGGATCCTCATCCCCACAAGTTCCACTGTCGAGGACAAGTTCGGTCCTTACTAAGCGCAGCATAGAGGGAACACGTGGGCATGCACGAGATCCTTTGGAGGAGGAGTTTCCGTTCTTGTTCATTGGGCCTTCTACTTATACCGGCTCGCCACCTACGGATACTGGCGACTCCGAGATGGACTACATCTTTGATGAACCGGATAGCATGCTATCTGCAGAACCTTCTGAAATCGACCCGTGCCCTGTTGTGAGCGAATCACCGGGTGCAGCAGAGTTTGATATCTATGAGACCGCATATCGGCAGGAGATCGAACGTATCCGAATCCGCAGTCTTCCTCGTCAGGGTACTACGCCGAAGGTGTACCTCACTCGGCGCGTGGAAGGAAAAGATGAAGTAATGAAATTAGTAGAAGAAAAGATCCCTGGCACAGTCCCCGAAATTGGCAAAAGGCTCGCTAAACCATCGGGTCCAAGTCTGAGTTCCGCCGTGAGTGCGATAAGGGCTCAGCTAGAGCTGCAAAAGCAGCAACAAATGCAAGGCATGGTGGCTAGAGCTCCACATCAAGAATAGCTTCTGTTCATTCAACATTCTGCCCCACTAACTGCATCCATAGCGTTTTCACATATCGATACGCTCAACAGACTTCGATGTTTCAATCTTGGAGAACGCTACAGCCGTGGACAGATGTCACACTAATCCTTGCAAGTATCGCCGAAATTGAACTGTCTTCAAGGCTTTTTTTCCCTGAGGGTACTGCAGAATTTGGGGGAGGAATCTCCACGCGACCTTTGTTTGTCATTCCCCTCTGATATCTGCATACTGGCAGCTATGTAATGACAAGTATCTTCCGATGTCCAAGACTATGCCTATGCCATACAACATACCATATATATATATACTTTGGAAGAGCAACAGCGCTTGTGCACATAATTATGCTGTACAATTTTGCATGCTATCCGTAGGCATATTGCCTGTATTCTTGTAGATGTGAGGGATGCTACGATACCTTGTGGAATGGCTTTCGTCTTATAAAAGGCTAGATCCATCCATACATATACCAGACCTATACCACATTAAACATAAATTTACACGACAGGGCATTAACATGTGAAACTAGTCGCCAATTCGGAGACTAGGAAGCCGAATAAAAGGGAAGAAAGAGGTCATGAAGATTAGATCAAATCGTGCCGCCTTGAAGATATCCAGCATTCTGTTGAATTGAAACCTTTCGTGCCCCCAGAGAAATGGTCAAAAACCAAAACAGTGAGAGAGAGGACAAAGAGATTACTGTCCCGGAAAAAGTAGAAAAAGGCTAAAGAATGAAGTAAAGGTGCAGAAATCACTAGATGAAAAAGCGTGATATTCATATCAACCCAGTTCGTTGGAGAGCATCAGCATCAGCATCAGCACTTGAATTGAACGGAATAAAATAGTATTAAGTTATCCGCAGGGCTCGTTCGTAAGTGACAAGGTGTTGACTTGTCCTATGTTAGTTCTATGAACCAGAAACACGTACAGGACAAAGTCAGGTTCACTGGCTAGACCAGTAATGATATATCAGGCTTGCCAGTTCAGATATGATGATAAAATGAAGAGACGCCCAAGTAATGCGTTGCTGAGTTCATTTATCCACCCAAAGAATTTGAAGCAAAAGGAATTGAAATAAAGAACAAAGCAAGTGCTGTGGTGCATGCTGCTCGTAATCTTCATTTTTTAGTAACTCATCGCAGGTCGTAATATGAGATTTGTGTTCAAATCAATGCGATCTATGGTATAACCGACAGTGTAATTCATTCATCATGTCTCAATAGCCTTTTAAACTAGCGAACTTATATGATCAGATAAGCAAAATATCGAAGGTCATTCGGCTCGTTTCTCGACCGAAGTGTGCAGAGGCACCTCCGGAACTGAGATAGGTGGTTCATCTGGGCATCTATGAAGGAGAGATCTTCGGCTGCCATCACCGAAGGATATCCGATCTGGCGGGGATGCTTCAAATGGTCGCTCCGCAGGCTCCATGCGCGAGATCGTTTCCCTCTGGCCGGAATGTAGTGTTTGTGGGGAAGGTAGTGTCTGTATCATTTCCGTTGGTCGTGGCAAGTCTCTCGCCGGATGTCCTATGTCACGACGGGGCGCATCCATCATCCCCTGATTTTCATTTGGCCCTGAAAGTCTTGGGGGCCTTCCGGGCGGGGGTACGTAATGCAGATCAGATCGTAGTACACTTGGGTGTCGACTACCACTAGCATGAGGAATGAACGAGGCAGCCAGAGGTTCGATGTTTGAGGAACTGGTTGGTGTAGAAGGAGCTTTCATTTTGCTTAAGCCAGTTCTCCTCGAAGGTGGATATGCTTCTCCACGAGCTTCAGCGGCTGCTTTTCGTCTCTCTGATTCGGCTTTGCTAGGCCGACCGCGCTTGCGTGGTGGTTCACCTCGGGATGGCATACTATCCGAACCTGGGGACAACAAGGCCGACGCGCCACTCTCACTGCTGAACGAAGCTGTGCTGGTCGTTGGTCGGGGTTGTATCGCACGCGGAGCTAAGGTTGGTCTGTCCGATGGGAAAAGAAAACGCTTTCGGGTTTGGCTGTTGTCAAGCATAGGGGCTGGAGTTGCCGAGGATTCATGGCGCGGAGGAGGAAAGGATGCAAAGCTTGGGTTGATAGGTAATTGAACATGTTGTGGACACATACTGTAAAATGCCACCTGACAGGAGTTCAGAGAACGGCCTAAACGAATGATATCAGCAAAGCTGGGTTCAAACTTCGAAGTATCCTTCTTTGCGAAACAGCCAGAAAACGGTACAGGTAGGGCGTGAGTCTCATAAAGTCGAGCTTCAGAGTAGCAAAGGGCAAGTGCAAGGTGCCAGCAGTCTGTACCTGGAGGAAGGGGTATATCCGCCCAGCTTGGGGTGATATTGAAATCTTTGACCATCTTAACTAGGTGACTAGAGGGGACCCCAGCCTTCTTCAATATTTCAGTAAGCAAAGTGTACTAAATCTCAGAATATCTACCATCAGCAAACCGTTTGTATAGATAATAATGCACGGGGCTTTCGGAGTTCATCGGTGAGAAGAACAAGTGGTGAAGTCAAGTAAAAATTTGTGAACCGTCGACATTAAGATCAAAACAGAAAGCAGTAGAGGATAAAGATATAATATCCTTTCTTACCTTCTCCTCCTCGGTCCATGGTCGTTCTGGTAGATTCGACATATCCAGGTGACCATGGAAGCGAATACAGCCGGCTTCCCTCAACAGATTATCCGACAAACAATCCAGAGGGGGGAGGAAGAAAGAGGAGCCCAGAGGAGTCAAGCTATAACGAATGTATAGAGAAGGTAAAACACGTCACGCAACTACGCTGCAGCACATAGAAAGCAAAAAGAAAAAAAAAATCACCAAACAAAAGAAAGGATGATAAGTAAATAACCAAAGAGCCTCCCAAATGGAATGATGCGTCTACTCAACGTATAAACACGTGGTTGCTCAGGAAGCAATCAGAATCCACGTTAGCGACGCAACGAGTGGCAGAAATAGACAGTAGACATTGAATAAAGGTCTGATATTCACAAGAGGAATGAATTTCATGAGAGACCTGGCCTTAGGGTTTTGTACTGCAGTGTAAATGAAGGGTAAAGGGCTATAAAGCAGAGAACTAGGACTGTAGAAGCAGTAGAATTATTGACATATAACTTCTATGCTCTAGTCACCTCTATGCAGGGAAAGACAAGGAAAGCCAATGTGAATGAAGGCAAAGAAGAAGAAGAAGAAGAAGAAGAAGAAGAAGAAGAAGAAGAAGAAGAAGAAGAAGAAGAAAACCACTATGGAACAAAAGTAGTTAAACAGAATCTAGTTGAGATGAGCGAAGGTTGTTGTGACGGGAGATAGAGAGGACTTCTCTCCAGCCAAAGGGGGGGGATAGGATAAAATAAAATTAAAACCAAGGGAGAATCAAAAAAAGAAAGAAAACGAAAAGAACAGAAAGGGAGAGAGAAGAGCCCGTTTCAAGGATGCATACTGCCACCAAGCACGCAGTGAAATGACAAGATTGATGGTAAAGGAGGGAAGAGAGAGATACCAGAGGGCATCAATGCAGTAGCCAAGTGACACTCTATCTTCCTCAGCAACGTTTTTGAGTCAAACGGACTTTTAATTCGGGATTGTACAGAACAGTATCAATGCCGCAAGTATGCGTCCGCCCAGCCTAAGGGAACTGCAGGGACTCTCGTCCTTCGTGTCCTCTGGGTTTCTTTTTAGAAACTGAGAGAAAGGAACCACAAGGAATAGATGAACTAGTGGCAGCAAACCTAACCAAATCCGAGGTGGGATAGGCTGAAAAGTACCAAGCAGAGAGAGGGTGTGTTTCAAAAATGACGGTTTCAGATAATTCCAAACGTTGGCATCTTCCGCCAGGGGAAGGAAGGGTCCGAACGAAGACAACCCACCTGGTATTTCCAAAGGAGGGGCACATGAAATCTCCTGGATTATCCGAGCGAGGATCAATGTTGACTGAAATGGAGAGAGACTAAGCATGCACAAAGCTGCAAGTCGATGGACACTCAGACGGAGAAGGATTAAGTCAATGCAACAACAGTAGTTTGAAGCTACTGTTGTGTTCCTTGACTACGAATTTCACAAAAGTTAAAAAGAATAAGAATAATAAGAATAGTAATAAAAAGAGAGAGAGACCCTTCCGTGCGGGAAGCACAGTACCCAGGCGTACGTCTCGAGCGCTAGCCGGCTAATGATAGGTGGATAATGGCACCCCAGAACGTTGGGTCAACTGACTAAAGTCGACAGGTTGCTCAGAAGTCAGAGCTGAAGCTTTAAAGGGAGGCAGGTTCAGGGTATAGGTCCGGGATGCAGATAGTGCGGTCGATCCATCCTTCCAACAGGCCATCCTGGTGTACTCCGGACAAGCGGTCCGTATGGTTACGGACACACAGGAGGGCAAAAAAAAAAAAAAAAAGACGTGCATTGGCCCTATCGAAGATAGCGGGAATGCACCTCCCGATGACTGGCAGACAGTTGAAGGTAGCGGAGATGGTAACTACTAGTAGTATGTAACTGATAACCGCAGAGTGGGGTCAAAGGCTCCGCTATTTAGCAGACGCAGACTACAATAATCCTGGAGGCTGGGTCAATGAATGAGTTTCATTATTTGGCGAGAAGGCAATGGAACGAGGACTGCAACGGCGGCCCAGTCTGTCCATGAGCCATTCATGAATTTAAACGCTCTGATCACATCCTGGTAGGTTAATCTGTCTTGTAAGAGTGTGAAATTATTAAGATAAGCGAGGAAAACAAACAAGCCCATATGATTATGACCTTGGAGGACCAACCTGAACCAAATTTGGTAGACGTAGAATACACAGCATTGAAATCACTATTACTCCGTGGCTCTGGATTGATTTTATTTTTTATTTATTTATCTTTTCTTTCCTTTGGGGATGACGGAAGGAGGGGCCGACAGCAAGATGGAACCAAGATTGCCTGCCCCCAGTCAGAAGACATCCAATGTGTGGTTGAGACGACTTAGTTCTTCATCCACATAATATGCAAACTAATGCTACCAGCGCGCTTCTGAAGCTCCGCTAGTAGGAAATCGTCATCTTAGTAGGGTGCATCGTTGTGAAAATAACAATGGACCATGCACGAAGAACCATCGGCATGCAAGAGAAGCAGCCCCCCCGCCGACTTGAATCAACCGTCAGATAGTAGCCTTGCATTCGACATCTTGTCCTCCAGTCCAGTCCTTTTAAAGTTTCATCTGTCCCTCCAAACGGACGGTGCCGGTGCAGATGCAGATTGACGTTGAGGGGATTGAACGACTGGAGAGTCCGATCTTGCTGAAGATAAAAAAGGAAGCAAACACCATTATGTTAATGGAAACAGAGTCGCGGAAGCTTTACTTCATCATCACCATCATAATCACAATCACGATAATCATAATAGACCTTGGCAGACCAGGGTGGATGTGGCGCCCGTGTACTGCTCGTATCAAATTCCAGAACCACCTGTCATGAAGAAGACTTTCATCAACGGACGCGGTAAGGTTCCATACCCCATAACATAACTACTTAGGTTTAGTATGGCGGATGTACGGTGTTGGCTTAGAAAGTCTCGGTGACTTTCTGGTAAAGCGGAATGTCCTTTTGGCCCCACATCTCAGGTACCCGGCGCGCTTGTACCAAGTAACTTGAAATCTATTACTAGTCTCTGGTACGGTACGGACGGTCCACATACTAGTACATAGGCACCACGGAGGTCGTACGAGTAGTACTTACCTGGATCTCGGTACCGTTGTTCAATTTCCTACCTTCTTCCAGACTAAGGGTGACACCGATCCCATCTTTTACCCTTGTTTGCAGGAGTTAAAATTATAGAACTCGAGTTCGACCGACTAACTACTTAAGTCGACGCACAGATGCCTGGCAGTATTGTGTCCTTTGTACCAGTAGTACCAGCACCTACAGAGAAATGTCTGCATTAGCCTTTTGCCCATATTCCACTTTCATTGGGGCGAACATAAGAGTATTCTATCAGCCGTACCGTTAAGGCTATGATCATCGTGTTACTCTTTCATGATGCAAGCAGCGTCTTCTTTTCTTTTCTCTTTCTTTTCCCTTTTTTTTGATCCCTCTCTGCGCTTGTTTCTTTCTCGTATGATGTTCTTCTTCTAGCCTATCTTCTCATTTCTGACTATTTCTAGAGTCTCTTTGGATGAAAGTTGCGTGGTACACTACTCTAGCATGTTCCAGACACCCGTTCATGCACGGGAACTCGCCCAGATTGGTTTGGCCTCCATCCTGCATGCATTCATCCCTATAACAACCCATCATTAATATTATTGATGGCACAAAGAATTTCTGCTTGTTCCTGTCATGTATTTGTTCGCTTAATTACATACCGGCCAATAATGCACCTTAGACTTCAATTTGGGATAGCCTCGCCCAATCGCTATGTGCATCAGAATAAACCCCTGTTCTGAAAGGGTACGATCATACCGGAAATGCGAACCCCACCCCTCCTTATGGCGTGTCATGCTAAATATCATTGCGATGTTCTTGCAGATCCCTCCGGTCTCCGGTGTAGTGCGCTCTCACGTACTTTTCTGCCGAACTAGATCATACCTACATGGGCAAGAGGCTTGTCCGGATTATTTGGGCCACTCACAGCCTATGAATTCTGTATTTGACTCTTGGCGGCTCTAGACTTCTCTCGAGAGCAAATCCTTTCTGAGGGTTACTTCGACTGCTTGTATTAGTCCACGCCTTCCCTACTCCATAACCAGCCCATCTGAGCATGGCAGATGAACTCCCCGGAGTATGGCCCAATGGATGAATGGAATTCCTACATAATACACAAGCATAGCTTGTAGTAACATATTGCGGCTTGGTCAACTTAATGAGACGAATCTCTGCCCTGTCTTTTCGCCCCTTTGCCATCTCCTTTCTATCCTTATTTTGTTCGGGCATGTCCCTTGAGTCTGCGAAGTAGCCACCCTGTCTTCGTCTTTCCAAGAGTCAAAGGCCGCTTCCGTTTACTTTTTGAAGCTGACAGGTTCTAGCTCTCATTCGGAAAGGCTACAAGGCACGTGAGTGCTTGTACTCGCTTGAGCCCGGTGCTCGACAATGCTATCTCTCAAGATTATGGCTCACAGATGAAACGGGTCGAGATTGCAGCTAAGGGAATCAAAAAAGAACAGGCATACGATAGAGGGGGGGGGGGGTTGGCAAAGTCTGTACCTGTAGGGCAGAACTACGGACAGATTACAGTGGCTTGGCGACGTCTGCCATGCTGTGTAGTGGTCGTCTTTACATATCACTACCGCACCACCACGGCGAAATGTGTGAAAAAAAAAGTAAGAATTGCCCTAGCAAATCAGTTAATTTTTTTTTTTGCAAGGGATCTTGTGCAACCACTTTTGCTTAGATAGGAGCTCGTTGGCTCTATCCATTTCTTCAACTGGGTGCCTCCTCGATATGTTGAGAGATCTGGAAGTGAATCATGGTGTGTACAAGGGGGAGATTGAAGTTCATACGACAGGAACAATAGTTAGGAAGAGGTTATGAATGAATCGATGAATAGTGAATAAGAATTTGGGGAAATATCTTGAGAGACCCCTCCAGTCAGATTAGAAGCGTATGAAAGCAGTCCGAGAATGGCACTCCCTCCCTTGATTCTTGATTTTTTTCTTTTTCTTCTTGAATATTTTCTTGGCGCCCGCGGGAAAAAAACGTGGACGTTGTTTGACGGCGACTGACTTCGACTTGACTTTTGGTTCAACTCGAATTATTCCATTTCTCTCATCCTCTTTCCCCCCTCATCGCTTTGCCTTCCTTCGGCCTCATTTTCTCTCTCCTCACCTACACTATCTCCTATTGCCGACCACCTACTACCACATCACACAAACACCCTCTGCCTTCTCCAGCGCATCGGCCTACTAGCTTCGATAGCCGGCGCGCGTCGTCCGTGTCGTCATGTCCCCTCATGACTACGCGGACCGTCGGTCAGAATCCGTAACAGATGCGGTAACCGCGATGAAGCTGGAACCCGCCGGAGCCACAGATACTCCCGCTCTTAACGGCGGAAGCACCTCGTTGAATGATGACCCCAATGGCGCGTCCCGCTCGCCTTCTGTACAGAATATGATGGTACGGTTAATTCACGCTCCTCGTCCCAAACTCTTGTCGAAAAGCAAGTGGAGACAGAGCATACTGCAGATATGGAAGAGAAAGTCGGGGGCGACATCACTGTCAAACAAGAGCCTGGACAGCCACCTAAATTGACTCGCAGCTCCTCCCAGAAAGTTGTTGCGCGGCCACCACAGCTATTCTCGCACCTTCGAGATAGTACGGCGGAGGCCCAGGCGTCCTTTGAGCTGATGGACAGTTGCACTTATGCAAACAAGTATATGGGCTATACTGAACATGCGATGGAATGTGATTGTGCTGAAGAATGGGGTAAGTTACGGCTTTTCCTTCTCTTGTCGACTTCCTTATCTTATTTCCTGCCTTACTCTCATTTCCTCTCTCGCTTCCTCTACCTTTCTCTTCAAATGCGCGTGATCAGCATCGAGCCTTAGCGGCAATATACTAAGCATGCCAATTTCTTTGTACGACCCTGGTTACTTCCCCTAGGCCTTATCTCACTATGGCTTGGTCTATATTGCCATTATGATTCCCTCATTTTCGCCGCATGATTGTTAACTAGACACTACTTCAATGCAAACCAGAACCTACCCTCTCCAAAAATCTGGCATGTGGAGAAGATTCCGACTGTATTAACCGGGCGACCAAGATTGAATGTGTGGGCGATTGTGGGTGCGGACCGGATTGTCAAAATCAAAGATTCCAACGAAAGGAGTATGCCCAGGTAGCCGTGATTAAGACGGAAAAGAAAGGGTTCGGTCTGCGTGCCGCGACCGATTTGCGACCGCACCAGTTTATCTACGAGTATGTAGGCGAAGTTATCAACGAAGGCCAGTTCCGGCGGCGCATGAGGCAGTACGACGAAGAGGGGATCAAGCATTTCTATTTTATGTCCCTCAGCAAAGGTGAATTTGTTGATGCGACAAAGAGGGGTAATCTAGGCCGTTTTTGTAACCACTCGTGCAATCCAAACTGCTATGTCGACAAGTGGGTAGTTGGGGAGAAGCTCCGCATGGGTATCTTTGCTGAACGAGACATTCAGGCCGGGGAGGAATTAGTTTTTAATTACAATGTCGACCGTTACGGAGCTGATCCTCAACCTTGCTATTGCGGAGAACCGAATTGTACAGGCTTCATTGGTGGGAGAACCCAGACAGAACGTGCCACGAAGTTGTCGAATGCCACCATTGAAGCCCTGGGCATCGAGGATGCAGACGGCTGGGATACGGCGGTGGCGAAGCGGCCACGCAAGAAGAAGATGGGCGAGGATGACGAAGAGTATGTGGATAGTGTCCAGCCGAAGTCTTTGGAGGAGAACGGCGTCACCAAGGTTATGGCGGCTTTGATGCAGTGTCAGGAGAAGTGGATCGCGGTTAAGCTTTTGGGGCGGATCCAACGCTGTGACGACGAGCGTGTTCGCAATCGTGTGGTGAAAATGCATGGGTACCAGATCCTCAATTCGCAGCTCACCATGTGGAAGGACGATTTCAATGTTGTGCTGCAGATTTTGGATATCCTGGATAAGTTTCCGCGCCTCACGCGGAATAAGATCATTGATTCAAAAATAGAGGTTACTATCCAGCCACTGACAAGCTGTGGCGACGAGCGTGTCGAGAAGAAGGCAGCTACACTTCTGCAAGTCTGGTCGACCTTGGAAGTAGGTTATCGGATTCCACGCATGAAACGAGATCCGAATGCTACCGCCCAAGCTGTCAATCAATTTGAACGGCGGGAGACCACTCGAGATCAACGACGGCGGTCAAAGTCCCGCAGTCGGTCAAGGTCGCGGTCAATTGAGCCCCCCCGGGGGCCTGCAGCTCAAGCTCGAGGGGGATACGGACAGAGAAACCCTCACCATCACGGTCCCAGGTCATTTCGTCGTCAGTTCAACCCACTTCCAACAGGATGGTTCGCCGCTGAATCAAATGGTCGGACATACTATTACTCGGCGCGTGGAGATACCACATGGACCAGACCAACTAAGCCAGCACCTCAACCTCCTCCACCTCCGAAAGAGTCGAGAGACAAAGCACTACAGGACATTATCGATGGCATCGTGAATGCTAAGGAGAACACGCCTAAGGAGAAAAGCGGTACGCCTGGCACGCCGCAAGTATCTAAACCAGTTCCCGTCAAGAAGGAGGGACAGGAGAAATGGAGGGGTTATAGTGAAGATAAACAGAAGAAGGTCTATGAGAATACTGTGAGTATCAATTCATATATAACATATGAATGAGAGGGCTAATCTTACATCAGTTGTTCCCACACATAAAGTATGTAGTGGATAAATTCAAGCATAAGCTTCCAAAAGAGGACTTAAAACGCTACGCCAAGGATGTAAGTCCCATTGACTAGAGTATACGATACATACATATTAATACCACCCGCGCATAGGTGGCCAAAAAACTGGTCAACTCTGACTTCAAGAATAACCGAGTCGAGGACCCTACGAAAATCAGCGAAAGGCAGCAGAAGAAAGTCAAAAAGTACTGCAAGGAATTTTTCGACAAAGCCGTCCTAAAGCACCGAGCTTACGAACAACGGAAGGCTGAAAATCAAGCGAAGGGAATGGACTCAAAGATCGAAACGGCTCAAGCTGCAAGTGACGATGAGGCGCTAGATATGAAGATGTCCGATGAGGAGGAGGACAAGGCCGATGAGAAAGACACGCCCTTGACTGCAGAAGAACTCCAGGGAGGTATAAAACGGAAGAGAGAGGAAGGTATTACAGAGGATTCCGCCTTGGACGAGTACGTTTCATCCTCGAAGAGACAAAGATCCTCAACGCCACTGCCGCTACCGCCGCCTCCAATAAGTCCTGAAGATGACCTGCAAAACATGGATAGTGCAAAGAAAACCCTAAGAGATGATATTGATAGTAGGAGTGAAAACAACGAGTTCACTCCACCACCTCCCCCTCCCCCTCCACCAGATGATGAGATCCCTAGCGAATCCCCAGAATCGGATCACGTCATGGATCAATCACCATCTAAAGCTGAGTATACCACGGATATGAACAAGCTCGAATCATCTCAACCTGGGATTGAAGGAAAGGTATTATAACGGGAATACCGAGCTACCCCCACAAAAAAAAGCAACTTAATATTCTTATCAGCATTTTGAGCTGGTGTTCACGGAGTTGATTCCGGCAGATTATTTATGTTAAGCCCGGGTTCTGATTTTTGTCCGCGCTTCTCTTAAACATGCTTCGCACTGTTTTCTCCCTATCGACTCGCCCTCTATGTTTCTTTTTTCTTGTCTTTTCTTTTCTTCTTCGCCTTAACGCTTTTGTCTTATGTACCCTTTCAATACCCCTCATACCCACTAGTGTTGTCGCATACTTTTTAACAATATGCCAGCAAGGAACATACTAGAACAGGAGGCAAATCAAGCACCTAAACCTGTATAATTAGTCAACTTCAGATACGTCTCTACGTATACTATTCCGACTACTATCAGAATAGAATGTTGGGTTGGGTTTTGGTAGACAGACATCTCTACCAATCATATAGCCAAATTTCAAATTCCGCATACAGGATATCACTTCACTTGACACTAAGTACTTTCTATATTGACTATGGCTGAGGTACCGGGTGCTATTTCGGTCGTTACCGGGTCGTTAATGACCGTGTCCTATTCAATATGTAATCAAGAACTAGAGACAGGCTAGATGAAGCATCTCGCATTGTAAACGTGTATGCGCACAAGGCATGCACATTAATATACGACAATTCTGAGTGAATAAATCCTAAATAATAACACCGCCCATGATGATAGCCTAGTAGAAACTCTCCACAATGCTCTCCTTGTTAGCATTGCCCATACCGGCACCGCGAGGGCCCATTTCTCCTAAGCGGAACACGCTTTCAATGACACTCAACTCTGTCGCCGTCGTATCCAGGCCCGTTACGGCCAACCAATCGTTGACAACCATACCAGCGCCAACAACAGCACTACCACGATTCACACTACCAGCGACGAGAGGCACCTGGAGGAGAGAGGAGAGCTCGTCCTGATCACGAATCGAGGTCTTGGGGTGCACGATACCACCTTGGTTGGAGAGAGCCATGTATGAGCCCGTCAGGACATTGTCAGCAATAGTTTGTCGGAAAACTTCGACCCCAAGGACGTCGGCGATTCTAAAAAGATTTGTCAACACTTTAATTCCGCGTCATATAGTAGTCAAAGCGCAATGGTGGTGGGGGTAGTACATTTCTTCTGTTTCTCGCTCCAAATCCGGATGTATCAAGGCGACATGGTCATTGCAGCAGATGACATTTCCCAGAGCTGATAGACGCTCTTCTATCCGTTGAATCTTAACCGATTCTGGGAGCGTATTCCGGAGATGCTGCAGTTCCTGATCTGTGGTGGTGGTTGGGACTAGAAGGCCATTGCGATTACTAATCGATGTGTGAGTCCCATTGTACTATGGCATAAGGGCTAGAGCAGAATATCTAGTGAGTTTTGAGACATACCCCGCTGTTAGACGGCCAACAATCCTAGTACCAGCAATAGTAGCGCGACAGATGGGGATGACATCTTGGAGTTCGGCCTCGAATACACTGCGGAAGTCAGTTTGCTAGTTTGCGGGGCCTGCGTACAACTGCACATACCTGTAAAAGTTCTCCGAGGCTCCGATAGCGACAACAGCATATGAATTTGTGAGACGAGAAAAGACGCCAACCCTGCATGGTGAATATCACAGTTAACGCCTGTACATAGCTATTTTTATTTATTTCTCTCTCTTTCTCTTTCTTTCATTCTTTTTTTGTTTCGTTTCCCCTATTGTTCCTTCTCTTCTTTTTTTTTTTTTTAAAAAAAAGGAAAAAACCAATTTGCATTCAGAGGGGGGGAAAATCTTAGCAACTATATTCCACTCACTCGTTGGAGTTCTCAAACTGCGCGCGAACCGCCATAATTCAAGGTTTTCGATCGTGCCCAAGCGATAGCCTCAGTTTAGGAAGATTAAGGATTACTCGTAGTAGGGAAGAGACAGGTGATAATCTCGAACAATGAGGCGAGGAGGAAGATGGGAGACTCTGCGAGGTGGGGTGGGCGATGAGAGGCAGAAACTGTCGTTAGATGGCCGTCACAGAGAACGGGGAATGTGCGAGGATGAGCAGCACCCGTGACAAGATTCTGGTAGGAGCAATTGACGGCTAACACTCAACTGATATAGGAATTAAACTGTCCGAGAGAAGTTACGAAGCAACGCAAGAAAAGATCAATGCAAAGGAAAAGCAGCCTCAGATCCCACCACCCCACCCGCGGGGCTAGACCCAATCGGGGCGGAGTCATGGCGAAGAGTCATGAGAGGAGTCATCATTATTCATTCTGATGCTGGGTGGGTCTGCTTCCCACCTCTGTCGAGTTTTTTGCATCCTTCATTCTCCTCCGTTGTTGATCTTTTCTTTCTTCTTTCTAACCAAGGGAAATCAATTATACCAATCAATGAGATTCAAGTATGAGCTATGTTCTTGCGTGTAAAATACATCCGGTTCGTATTGCACCTATATTGATACACATAGGGTATGCATGATACCACCACATCAACTGTAAATACTACTATCTTGGGATATTACATCAAGCCCACGCTCCAAAGTCTTCTCAACCACCCGTATGATAAAACCAACAAGATAAGAAGAGACAAGAAAAGGAAGATAGAAAAACCACTGCCTAATCAGCACATAACTCCCAACATGAACCAGCATTACTGTTTTGGCGTAGACCGTAGCTCCGTATTGATATCAAACCCTGGCAGATTCAAAGAATATAGCATGTCTGCAAAACAGGACAAAAGGAAACAAAACATTTATTGTGAGAAAATGAGCAGAAAGTCGTATCATCCATTCGTAACTGTCTAATATGGAGGGCGAGGGCCAGGTGGCGGGGCTGTAGGCGGCGGTGGCGGCGGATAATACAAACTCTGTGGATGATGACTCGTCAAGTAATTAGGCAGCGGAGGCCGTTGGAAGTTAGACCCTGGAGGAGGGGGGAGCTGTGGAGGTCCACCCCTACTCGCGAATGGATCTGGGAGACCGAGTTGCTCACTGATGGGCGGAATTTGCTGCCCAGCAGGGAGGAGCCGACGGGGCTGTTGCCGTTGGGGTGTGGGGGGCGGCAGCACGAAAGATCGAGGATCTGTCGGCCCGTGAGACACCTGTGAAGGCTGCGGAAGGAGAGCTCTGTGTGCCGAAAGCCGTGATGTGGTTTGGGGTAAGGTAGGACGAGGGAGCTCAGCGGCTGCCACATCGGCCAATGCGAACAAGGCCGTCGGGCGCGTATCAGGGAAGGCAGGGTTTAGCTGATTCTCTACACTGGCTTTCTGGCGCACTTCAACGATATCAGTTGCCTCTAGTAAGAGGTCTATGATTTCTCGAGCAGAAAAGCCAGCAAACGGTCCAGCTTCCCTCATTTCCTTCATCTGTGGGTCGATATCATCGCCTAACTTAGCACGCTGGACGAAATCGTCCCAGCCATACCTAGCACGGTCGTAGGAAGCGGCTCCAGCAGGATTCCGTACGAAGGAAGAATTGAACCCCCTCACGACTTCCTTTGCTGGTGGAATAACACGCTCAGGCTCGGTTTCAGAGCCATCAGTCTGGGACGGTGTTAGCCTATTGCATTTGTATAATGACCCTGAATAAAGAGCCGACATACTTCAGTGTGCTCATCATCCTCCGCAGCACGTCGGCCTTCCACAAATGCCATATATTCTCCCTGGCTTGCAAAGTAATGTTCTTCTTTGATGTACCGGGCTGACGCCTGTAATCGTTTGTCATCAGCAGCAGCTCCAGAAAGGAAGAAAATCGAATGAAATCGGACGTACTCGAAATCTTTCCTCGATTGCTTCTCTATTAGCAGCGAAAAGCCTATTTTCTTGCTCAACTCGGAGCTCATATTCATGGCGGAAAACATCCAGCCTCTCTTCGAGCCTTGCCTTCAGGAGTGAGTTAATTTCTTCATACTCGGGTACATTTCTGTGGGTGTTCTTATCGCGGGAGAGCTTTTTCTGAGACTGTGAAGCTAAAACAGCCAAAGCCAATCGTTGGGCAGCCGCCACCTTCCTAAATGCTTTATCCAGTTCTCGTTGTCGATCCCGGAGCTTTTGGGTGGCTGCACTAGGAGAGGGAGAACGGTCATGCTCGACATCACTTGACCGATCATATTGACGCCCAACACGCCCACCACGAGCAGCACGAGCACCGCCACGGCCTCGCTTGCTTGAGCCGGAGCGTGCTGCAGCTCTGCTACGCCCACCGCGGCCTCGTCCTCGACTACGCCCGCCACGAAGTGCCTTCCCAACTGTGGGCTCTGCGGCATTCTCCGGAGTAGATTCTTCAATATCTTCCGTTATTTGGCGGGAGTCATCGCCAGTTTTAGAATCTTCCACCTCATCATCGGGAGAGCGCGACGCATTTTTGATATCGGTACTTCCCTGTAACGTTTGTTCTGCCGTACGATCGAGCTCCCCATCCTCCACTTTCAATATTTGGCGAGGAAGATCCAGAATACTGGTAAACTCTGCAGTACCTTTGTTTTCTGGCTCCGAAGATCTGCGCTTTCGAGATCCAGATGAACAGGAAGTTTTCGCAGGACTAGGCATACCCTCGATCTCCTGGATGCTCACCTCATTCGTTTCATGGTTGTCCTCCTGGTACGTGGAGCCCGCCAGTAACTCTCCTGCAGCTTGAGTTGATTCCATGGATTCATGCGGGTCTTGATCGCCTTCTGTTTCTTTAAGTCCTTCGATGGTTTCTGGGATAATGTCTTCCGGGGATGGAGGCCTCATATCGGTGGTTACGTTAGAGTTCACACTGCTTTGAGTAGTTTCAGGTGCAGCATCCACAGATTGCCGGCTTCTATTCCTAGTTCTACTACTAGGAGTAACCCCCTTGGAGGGGCTTGCTTCGAACTGTTTGGTAATGGCTACTTCAGAGGAAGCGTTATCGTTAAAAGAGGGGTTGACGTGAGACCGCAGTCTAGCAGACTGTCTCGTACTTCTTGGAGTTTCCTCGACTGCTGGACCTCGTCTGACCCTCTTAGACCGCGGGGTTTCAGGCACATTCAAGGCTGTTCCGTCAAACTGACTTGGTGCGGGTACGGGTGCCGCAGCTGCAACAGGGGCTGCAGCGCGAGTTCGAGAAGCCCGAGTCTCACGAGCGGCATTTGATGGGCTATTCGTTCCATTGTTTGCTGCGTTATTCAATGCATTTCTGGCAGCGCTGTTGGCTCGAGCAGCACGGGTACTGAGCGTAATTATACGCGACAAAGGGCGACTATTACTACTCCTATTATGCATTGGGTGGATTGTGCTGTTCTTGTTGTTATCAGTGTGGTTCGCCCGCGCATCTTGACTTGCACGTAGACTCCGTGTCACGCGGATATGAGCAGTATCACCAACAGTAGAGTCTATGTAGCGATCAGTACCTACGAACGATGATAGCAGTTCTCTGTAATACTTACTAGGCGTCTTTGGAGGGGCTGCGCCTGTTGCGCTGCCAGTAGTCGCTGCAGCTGATCCTTTGGTGGAATCAAGTTTACGTTTAATGCCCGCCATCACAATTCTCTGTATCCGGGCGTCAGCAAGAGCGTGGTCACAAGGAAGATTGTTGAGAAGGTGCAATTGACAGCTAAGGTGGAGCTTTGGCAAGAAACAGCTCCTTGGAAGTGTCCAACGATAAGCTAGAGAAAACAAGAAAAAAGAGAAGGCGGAGACGGAGACCAACATCAATCAGGCACACATTTTGATAAGAAGGTTCAGTCAGGAACAAGAGGGGGGAATATAGCTAGCTGAAAGGTGGCACACGTATACTAGAGGATAAGAACATATGAGGGAGGGGGCCACTCAGGATTAAGAACAGATAGTAAACCGAGGTCATAAAGATAATAAGGGCATCATGGTACAGGGATAGAAACCGATTGAGAGCATAAAAAGCTTAACCGGATATGAGTAAATGGCCCGAAGCGCCGAGTGGATGAGTGTGTTAAAATGACAAGAGCGCATTTTGATTGAAGAAAAAACCGCAGGCAAAGAGATAGAGGGAGGAACAGGAAATAAGCGCAAGATTAAAAAGGCCAATGAAGAATGCTGGTAGAATATTAGCTTACCCAAAGACTAGGTGCGACGGCACATGCGACAGGACGGAGAGAGTTGTTGCAAGTAGTGAAGCAAGTAGGAGTAGTAAGTAGTAAGTGGATGAAGTAAAAAGTGGTTCGGCCAAGTGGATCACCTTGAGAAAAGGTAAAGTAGAACTTAGTCGCCGGAAGTAGTAAGTCAAGTAGGAGAACGGGTTGTACGAGGAACCTGGGCGCTCCGGAAGGATCAGGAATTGAGGAGATAGAATTTACGGAGTAGAAAAGAAGAACTGAAGAATGCAATCAGGGTCGGAGAGGAGAAAGGGAGACGAGGATATACTGGAGATGAAAATTAGATCACGATGGCTGTTGTACACCAAGCGTGTTGATCTTCATAAGTGGAAACTCGAAACGGCTCGATCGAGGAACGGAGAGAATAGAAATGGAGAATAAAGAGATAAAGAGGGGGAAAAGAGGATTTCAGATTCTAGGAGAGGAAAGAAACACGTAGAGAGTCCTCGTTGTGTTAATAAGGCAGAGGGAAAATGAAGCGAAATCAAGCAACTCCGGGGCTGAATAGTACGCATGGAAGTTGAAAAGGAATTCTAGAGAGGTACACAATTAGTGCCCTGCCAACCTGAGTAAGAGGTTTGGTTCCAATGGTAGCCGTATTACCGGGTTGGCCGCAGGATCTGGCTGGGTCTCAAGTCCAAAGGGCAGGGTGGCGCAAAGAAAAGTAGGTAGTAGGTGAGTAACTATTAAAAAAAAAAAAAAACAAACCTTTCTTCTTGTTCTCAGCCCTTCAATCCATTCGGAAGAGATGGGAAATATGTATGTGAAAATGGAATCCCGACGCAGATGATGATTCAGGAGATAGAGAAGACCTCAAACGGTCTGGGGTTGTGGAATGCAAGGGTGATAATGAGTTGTAGTTTTTTAGTTCTGGAAGTTAGTTACCAGAAAAAGCCTCCTACTCGGGTTTAGTCCATCTGGTAATACTCGTGGTATGGTAATTTTTGCGTGCACGGTAGTCCGCTACCTGCTGATGTAAAAAAAAAAAAAAAAAAGAAAAAAAGTAAAGAAAAGAAAATGAAATTTAGTGTTCCGCGTGCAATACCGTTACTGCCAAAGGTACGGAACTTACGTATCCTATCTCATCGATTTGTGAAGGGTAATTATTCCCAAACCACTAGATGTCTTTCTTGAAAGCATTAACAAACTCTTGAAATCTGTTCTATGAGGCTACAAGAACACCATCTATCTTGGCTAGTTTAAAGGTAGTATCTACTTCGAGTAATGTAAATCTTACCTACACTAGTACATATACCAATATATCTTGTCTCAATTGCAGAAAAAAGCATTGGCGAAAAATAAAGCAAAGAAGTGAAAGATGAGCACAGGTATTCTAGTGGAATCATGGGGTGAAACACATACTGAGCGAATATTTTTCTCAGATATTAAGTATAGGTTAGTCTGCTCCGTACCTTTGTTAATAAAACTACATCACACGCTTACGATGTACGAAGTACTATGCCTTAATAATCTGGAATCCTTCAAACACTATGAAAATTGAGCCTTCGAATGATCAAAGGAATCTGTAAGAGCGACGCCATTCCGTGACTGATATAGGCAAGGAAAGAGCAAAGTAATCATTACGACAAAAGAGAAAAAGTGGGGGAAGCTGTCATTGCTCTCCATCGGCAGAACCGTTATCAACATACTTGAGATATTGCAGCTGCGTTAGGTACGAGACCGCCACTTCAAAAAGTGGGCGCAAAATTCTTTAATGCCTTCTCACCGTCAGTTCTATCACAGTGTATTGGTAACTGCCGTAGCAAGAGGACCCACATAGATAGTATCATCAATCATGGATAGTCATGTTAGAGATACTATATCATGGGATTCACTTGGACTATCTCAAAGAGAACGGCTGGACCATTTTAGTCGCATTGTGTATGCTGAAACTGGTGTGTTACAGGACATTGTACAGTGCATTATGATCCTTGCCCTGCGGCTCGCCGAGATAAAAACCTCTCAGCATTGGCTAAAATCTTGAATTCTGGGAGGGACCTGCCATGACACTTTCCATAGCGAAATACGAGTCAGGCACTTCCTATAGTCATATCGGCCGGTAGTAATATGTCTTTATGTGGTGGTACTAACTCATGCCATGGCAGCCGTAGCACAACAGATCCAAGATTACGCCGTATCAAATAAGAAAGGCTTACTATCACTCAGTTGCTTCTATACAATTTTCGTCGGTATTATATTGCTAATTACAAAATATGTACTACACCTGGGATATCTAAGAACAAAATAAGGAGAATTGTGACAAAGGAAAGACATAAATCAATAACATATTTAAGTTGAAACCACCATTTCCTAGCTTTCATGAGGGGATTCGATCAAGTCGTACCTTTTCTCATACTGTGTTATGCTCCTTCGCAGGTCCGCAGCCATGACAAAATTTGGTATTGTGAATATCTGGTCATTGTTAGGCTCACATCGACCATCACCAAGCCCTGTCTTTGGATGCACTTCTTCGCCGGCCTGATCAATCTGCTCAAACAGGGGTGACCGACTTCGTGGAGTGTAAGACCGGAGTGAGTTAGTTGATCTCATCCTATGTAACGCTTTCATAGAGATGGTCTGTCCAGCCACCGGAGATGCAATAACGGTAGTCCCAGGCATAGCTGTAGGCGGGGGAGTTGGACTGTTAGAGCGAAAAAGTGGATGGATATTACTCTCATCGGACAGTGTTAGTTTGGGGTGACCACCTTTGGTGGGAGCCTCTGGCTGAAGTGATCTTGAAGTATCCGATGACCTCCTGAATGAAGATTGCCGTCGCAAAGTATCCAACGAGCACCTAAGCTCTGGTCTATTTCCCTGTGTCTTGCGTGACCTAGAGTCACTATCGGCCCCTATAGTGTAAATGTTATGTTCGTAGGGGCAGCTATCGAATGTATTGCGCATTACAACGCACTCAGGATAGGCTACTGGTGGATTGAGGTCAATAGAACCGTGCTTGGAATCCTGCTGGTATAATGTTCGGCCTGAGTAGCGCTTCGAGATCAAAGACGCAGCACTTGAAGTAGACTGTTGGATCGCTATCAAGCCATCACAGCTCCGCTTTTGATCTGCCGATTGCTTCGGGGAGTCAACTACAAGTTGCGGCTGCTTTGTTGACTCCAATCTGTTGTTTACAGCTAACTGTTCGTGGAGGGCATCAAGATCGTGAGGTAGCGAGGTTGACCATCTGCTGCGGCTGGTCCGTTTTGCTAGTGTCATTAGGAGAAGCCCACCAAAGAGACCCTCGGCCAGAACAGAAATTGCCCATATGACAGTACGAGTCACCAATAACAGTCGCTGTCTTGGACCTAGTGACATTATCTGTTGCTCTATCATGACCTGTGCCTTGTTCCATGCTATACCTCCAGCAGTCACTCCTGTGGCCATAACCAAGTAGACAAGCAGGATGCAATATACGCGTCTTCGGTACACGCTCAAATGCCTTATATTTTCATTGTTGTCTGTCAGCCAAAATAAGATCGTAACGACGAGTACAACACAATTCACTGCGCTCAGAGCGGTAATAGCAGATTCGATTGAGCGAATGTTAGACGAGAAGTTTTTGAAGGATGTCAAGCATAAACCGTCGAGAAGGGTGACCACAGAGGTTAACATAAAGGATACTCCCCCTAGTACGCAAGGCAGAGAAGGTCGAGGCACATTGAAATTCATAGCGATGGTAGAAAAACAAGCAGGCGTATACATTCATCGATGAATAAACCCAATAGTATACCAAGGTCCAGTGGATCCAATGAATAGCGGTGTCGTATTCAGGTGCACATAGGATCACTGTAGTGTACTTGAAGAACGGAATAGCTTAAGATGGTATCAAAATTGTAGGTGATGAGAGTATATGACAAAGAGGACCGGGGTATCATCAACGATTAGAAAATCTTCTCAGAGTAATCATATCAATGCCCTTGAGATATAAAGCAGGAGTATAATAGAAGCATAGAATATGGGTAGGTCGCAGGTGCGTATTAGATTAAACCGTAACCAGAACACTATGGAAGTAAGATATATGTCCGAGCGAGAATTTATATCCAAGAGTAACTGGAGAGCCTGAAGCCTATCTATTAAAATTAGGTAGAGAGTAGCGGGGGGAAGAAGTTCCCCGTAAGTGATTGCATTAAGACGCATACAATAGCCCGAATGGATATCGCATATGCAAAGACTAGGGCTAAAGTGACAGGGGTAGATCTCAATTCCACCTAGTTGGGACTCTCAGATCGCGCTATCTTTCGTTAGAAGGTATGGCTGGCAGTGACAGCTCCTATTTTAAGTGAGAAATGAAACAAGAAAAAAAGAGAGGGAGGGAGAAGGGGGGGAGAAGGGGGGGAGAAGCCCTCTCCTGGCACATTAATTACCCAGGCTCTATACATAAAATTAACACAAAGGCCTTTCAACCAACACAGTATAGCTGCTTGGTCCTTGTAGGTAAAACCAATCTTTCACTCAGATTAGCAACTCTTTTTATCTATGATAGGACTGATTGGGAACAAGAACATGGTTCAAGTGGTTTACACACATGGCAATAATCACAGATATGCCTTTGAGTCAGTAAGAACCACTAAAGCCACAGTTACAATGTATATTCCTGGCAGGATATGCTAGCGCGTGGAACACGTCCAGAAGGGAATTTGTCAAGGGTTGGTGGCTTCATGGGTGAAGCGGGCGGGACGATCTCCAGGGTGCCGGAACAGTCTTAAAGGTCTGACCGTCCAGTTAGATTTCAGGATACTGGATAATATCGATAAACGCCCCGATTCATGGATGTGATATATCTATCGTCTGGGGACTGGATCAAGAGCTGAAGAACCCTGGACACAAGCGATGACGTTGATGTTGTTCAACACTATTGATGTAACGATGGTGATAGAACGTATGTTTATAGCTAGTATCTCCAGAGACCAACATTGTCATAATTAAGTCTTGTGAGATGTATGTTGCTACTGGGCTACAGTAGCAAAGTATATTTGGGAAGCATGTTAGTAGTCCTTTAGCGCTTAGAACAAAAAATCAAGTGTGATAGATCCAAGAGATATATCACAGGTGTCCCGTCCCGCGAGAATGGTGAATCAGAATTTTACGCAAAGTTAATCCTACACATGTGCCTTATTGTTCTATTCTATACTCCCTCAAGGCCCTCCACTTTCTGAAACTTTTTTTCTCCCCTCTTTTATATTTTTACTTTTGTGTGTGGTTTAAGTTAACCCTTTCATGTTTTTCTTAGGTCTTCGTTCCACTTATATAGTATAAATTACAGTACATTTCCTTGGACTACTACTAGTAGTATGCTGGCGGTCTGGCCGCTAGTAGCATACTCAAACATCCTTATCCGTCGCAGCGCTGACCCCCAGATTGAGTAGGATATTCTGGAGTACTTTGCCTTTTTGATAGCATTTTAGATCATGAAAGTAAAAGCCTCTCGCTACCCATGTTGAAATAGCCTACTGGTACGAAGTACAGAGTAGCCTACCCGAACAAGCAAATGTGGCTGGATGTAAAGTAATGTGGCTATGGTGGCTATGAAAGTGTGGCTTGACTGAGATGCCGTGACCGCCTCCAGGCTAACTTCCCCCCCCAAATCGTCATGGATTATCATCATCATTGTTCTTCTGGCAATTCTTCAGTTCTCTAATCCCCTCATTCGGATCCCCATATCTCCTTTTTCTACCTCCAAGGACTGGGCAGCGTATTTATCACCGTATTCACATCTTTCTGTGCCTCCTCCTATCCAACTTTTCTAGCCATCTTCAGTCCTCGGGTGGCGCAAGATGAAGCTTACATTTAAAGTAGGCATCTCCAACACCCCGCCCGTTCCTTGATAACTGGAGCTGACAACCATCTCTCATCTACTCCAGGATTTGAAACAGCAGAAGTTTGTAATTGATGCAGAGCCCTCAGAGACGGTAGGTTATTCGCCCTAGGTGCCGATATCTTGTCTGTGTCAATGCGGGGCTAATGAAATCTCCGTTAGGTTGGGCAAGTGAAAGAAAAGATCTCCAAGGAGAAGGGCTGGGATGTCCCCCAACTGAAACTGATCTACTCTGGTTCGTCCATAATCACTTGTCCGTTATGATTTCGCTGCGTCGGTGTCAGATGGTGACTTGGTCAAGTTTTCCTACATGACAAGTTGCTAACCGTCTCCCAACCCTACAGGTAAGATTTTGCAAGATGACAAGGCGATCGAATCGTACAACATCGAAGAAAAGGGCTTCATAGTATGCATGGTCTCCAAGGTAAATTATACAATGGCGCCCCTTTGTATATATCAAGCCATTTAACCGTGTTATGTAGCCCAAGGCCTCCTCATCTACAGCCACTCCTTCGCAACCCCCCTCGACACCTTCGAGAGCTGCCGCCTCGACCCCAGCTGCGCCCCCTGCCCCGGCTCCATCTACAAACGCTTCCGCATCAGCCCCACCGGCGACCCCTTCCCCTGCCGGGGCTACACAGCCATCCGATGCTGCTTTCAATGATCCCTCTGCTTTGTTGAGTGGCTCTCAGGGCGAGGCGGTTATTTCTCACATGGAGAGTATGGGGTTTCCAAGGGATGATATTAACCGCGCTATGAGGGCTGCTTTCTTCAATCCTGACCGTGCTATCGAATATCTTCTAAATGTGAGCTTTGCACATCAACGCTCCCTAAGCGCGATACACTTTAGCTGATGATGCCTATTACAACCAACAGGGAATTCCAGACAACATCCAACAGGAACAGCAACAACAACAGCAGCAGCAGGCTGCCGCTGTCACCGCTGCTTCACCTCAGCCTCCCGCTGCTTCCGCTGGGGAAACCGCCCCTGCGACAACTGGTGGTGAAGAACCAGTCAACCTGTTTGAGGCTGCTGCTCAGGCGGGTACCCAGGAAGGCGCCCATGGGGCACGCCCCGGAAGTGCAGCCGGCGAAGGACTTCCGAATCTTGACTTCCTTCGGAATAACCCACATTTCCAGCAACTTCGCCAGCTAGTCCAGCAACAACCGCAAATGCTCGAGCCCATCCTTCAACAAGTCGCGGCCGGTAACCCTCAGATCGCCCAGCTCATCGGCCAGAACGAGGAACAATTCCTACAGCTCTTGAGCGAAGAAGGTGATGGTGCGCTTCCTCCTGGTACACATCAGATCCATGTCACCGAGGAAGAAAGAGATGCCATCGAACGTGTAAGTTTGCCTCATGCCTCATGCCTCTTAGACGCTTATTTATCATATACTGGATAAAAGGCTAATCTAGTTTAGCTATGCCGCCTGGGATTTTCCCGAGATTTGGTCATACAGGCTTACTTTGCATGTGACAAGAACGAAGAGCTTGCTGCCAACTTTCTATTCGAGAACCCTGATGATCCTGAAGACCTATAATTCAACACCAGAGTACCCCCCGTCGAAGGCTTCCCCACAACAAGTTTGCTGCGAACCTAGTGCTGCTCTTTCCTCCTAAAGGAAACTGCAATGCACCTCCTTGCCGAGTTCCCTACCGAAGCCGGGTTTTATCATGACTGGCACAGCTTCGCGTGCTCAGCACACGGATTCACTAGCTGTCACTACTTTCCTCAGTTACGTCTTCTCATCATTCTATCTCATGGATGACATTTGTAGCGGTGTTCCAACATACGGTAGTAGTCGTTATCTATTTTTCCTTCTATTTTCCCTCCTACTCAGAAGTGACATTTTATCGTGTGCCTAGTTAATGGAACAAAAATGAGATACGTTTGAACCCTTTTCCTTCCCTGTGGTTCTTAGAAAGATTATCGCTTGAGATGAATGTGCTGGTTGGTAAATCGAACCCGGTTTTGTAATATTGAAAATATATACCTCCAGATAGTAGCTAAGATCAGGATGAGTCTATTTTGCACGTTGATTGGTACATTAAACATAGGGGTGACTAACTCCTTACTACTCAGTACTACTACTACTACTACTAGTACCTACAGCAATGTACGGTCCCATGACCCCACGCTGCGTTTGGGGGCCCTCTTGAGTGTCGGTGACCTACGTCACCGGATCAGCAAATGCCGCTCAGAAATTTTACAGTGATGCTTTGCTCTTTTCACAAAGACCAGAGTGTGCGTGCAGTATTTGCTATAACAAGTGTAACTCGGCTTAAATAGAACACGATACACATGCCATTAACTGCACTGGTGGGCATATAGGGAAATCAGAGGCAGTTGCATATTTCGCGGAAGGTACTAGGAATAGTTAGATGCTGATCATCGAGGTCGCTTAACCCAGAATGTCCGAAACAAGGGGATGAGAAGAGGACAAAGGATTGGTGGTTGGAAGTTTGTCATTTGTGAACTTTACATCATTATGCGTCTGATATTTTAATGCCATAAGATGATTAATCTTCAATTACACTCTGCCCTTTCAGCTCTCCACACGGCCAGTCCGCGCCTGCCAATCACTCGCCTCAATGTCGAATAGACACCGTCAGTGCCGAAGTCTAGATCATCTAGGTTGATGTGTTTCCTGTAAGACCAGAGTTCGTGTAGCTCTAGAGCTGAGCTAACCGATGACGAACTCAGCGAAGAGGTATATTGATCAAGAAAAGCAGCAGACTTGGGCGCAACCACGAATACTGAGTCAACTTTCTTCGACCCTTCATTGTTGCAAGACGGGAGCAGTTTTTCCAGCTCCTCAACCAAATAGGGTCCGGGAACGCCCATTAAGTCTCGAGTTTCGATGTTCAGGAACGAATTGTTGTTAGTTCCCAGTAACCATAATGGGGGAGAATACGTTTTCCACCAAATGACTGTCGCAGAGACACCAGTGCTCTCTCCTGATGATGCAGAACTTGATTCAACACTGCTGGCCGATATGATAGAGGGCATTGCAAGCTGAGCAGGTACAACCCCCCCCTGGTGATAGATGCCCATTAAGAATCCCAGAGCAGCATTAAATACCATCCAGGCGGCCAGGAACAAACGCGACTTACTCACACGGAAGCAACTGAGGAGAAGAGGGACACATGGTATTAAGAAGCGCGGCTCTTGGTGGGGGAAGATCGACAATATGACAGTTGCTGATAAGGCGGAGATAGCACGCGCGTTCTTCAGCCAGGCTGGGATAGCTGGCAAGCTCCACAATGATACAGCCATCATACCATATGCAGGCCCAAGGAGCTGCGGCAAGTTGACTAAAAAGTGTTGATAACGAGGGTGGAGCCCATGAAGCGCTAAGTTCAAACTATCGGAGTTATAAAGCAAATTGTTGACGGGTGTAATTATCGGTGAGTGGAGGACATCCCACAAAGATGCAGAAGGCCTATAGAAGGCGGTATCAACAAGAACAGCGATTCCAAAAAAGAATATGCCGAATCCCACAAAGGATAATAATGAGACCGGCCTAGGTGTTCGAGAATAGTTTAGTATAGAAAGAAAGAACTACCCTCACGGGGATACTGACTTGTGCCGAAAATGAGGCAATAATTGAAGTCCTGGGATGGCAATAAAAGCTGGAAAAGTGATTCGATTAAAAACGCCAGCGACGGCAATAAAGGCCAGGACAGCACAGGAGAAGACGGATGAGCGGCGCTGCAGACGACTATTAGCCTATCGATAATCCTTCTTCCTTGACTTAGGTGTGATGAACAGACCTTATTCTCGACAATCCGGCGAATCAAGACCAGACCCCAAGCAACCAACAACGTCTCAAGGGAGTTGGAGAAGGTGTGCGTCTGATATGTCCAGGTGACGTACGAGGATGCGACCAGCACCACGGTCGCCCGACGGTGTCGCGCAAAAGGAACTAATTCATATACAGCCCAGTCCTCCAGCACAAAGCTCAAGAGAAACATGATCCCTCGCAGTACATAGTAGATAAACTGTGGAGGAGGGGGTGTCGGGGCCCCTGTTTCGGCATAGAACCATTTAAGAAGGCTTATTGGCACGTCGTAGGTCGGCCATAGCGGAAAGACGCTGCGGATCGGCTTATCGGCGGTAAATTCCCATGGCAATTTGGATGGGTAGGAGAGGACGCGACCTGAGGAGCTTAGTTGAGTCCTATGAAAGATGGTTTAATGCGGAGGTATGTTTTGCTCGTTGGAGGCCAACGAAGCGCGGGACCTGCCGGCAGAAGGAAGCCGCGGTGATCAAAAAAAAAAAAAA